>NW_007377901.1:0-42282 GCF_000475195.1 Diaphorina citri | reverse complement strand
AAAAAAAATTTTAACATAAAATAAAAAAAAAAAAAAAAAAAAAAAAAAAAAAAAAAAATCAGTAAAACATCAAAACTCTGTTCCGTGTTGATTTATGCCGGGCGTCTCTTCAAACTATTGACGTAGGTTTTTTTTTTTTTAAGAGGTTTGACAGAGGGAACTGTAACTGCTATGGTCTTATCGTCCCGAAATCGAAGAGAGAAGGAAGACAGGATAGGAGAAAGCCAGCCGTTCCGAGAACGAACATTATCGCATCAGGATAAAATCCGCCCCGGGCGGGAATCGAACCCGCGGCTTATTTCTGTCAATAAAATAAAATAAACGTCACTTACTTTGCAGAAGTCTTCTTCCAGCCATGGCAATCCATTGTACATAACGTCCGGTGATATGATCTCGACTAGATAGAGGGCTAACCCCATAGCTTCACCCCGGCATATTTCTCCCAGTAGGGAGAGCAAGAGATCCTCATGGTGAGATATTAGGGAGGGGGTGAGGGAGGAGGAGGATGAGTTAATGCGAGGACCACAGCCTATGACACCGGCATGAAATACAGACGAGTGAGACATTACACCTACCACCTGGGCGGGAGAAAAAGATAATTAATTATCAAGAGGGAAAATGATGACAATTTGCTTTTTATACAAAAATTTCATTTTAAGTTGACTTCGGAATAAAATAATAAATCAATACTTTAAGTTCGGGTCAACACACCCTTACATAATTATTTTCAGGATGACATTTCAAATTGCCATCTCTTTTGACAGTACAAAAAGTTAAGAAAATAGGTAGGTATTAGCCTGAATTGATTTTCAAAAAAATAAAGAATAGGTGCTACTTATAATTAATCTACTAAATAACTACTTAAAAATATTATAATTTTATTCATTCCTTCCCATCGTGTAATCATGGCTCCTTGACTTCTTAGGTATTTGGTTTTGTTTGATAAATCATGATCCAAAATCATGAAGGTATATGTATGAGGGTAGAAACATAATATGTACGTGTATGTTAGAGATTAGAGGGCAGAGTCTCTCTTCGATTTCGGGACGATAAGACCATAGCAGTTACAGTTCCCTCTGTCAAACCTCTTAAAAAAAAAGACCTCGTTTAGACTGCTGGGGTAAAGGGACTTTTCAGTCTCATTTTGGCAGGTAGATGATTTTCGTATAAGCTTAACCCATCCTTTAGGGCTGTTTGCCCTTTCACCTAAGCCTCGGAGTGGGCTTTTGTGTATGTAACCGAAACTAATGAACCCGCATTGGGAAATTTCATCCAGTATAATATGTATAATATCTCTAGTAGCGCGGTCAATCTTTCTTGACTTGGCGGGCCGGAGCGCTACCGCGCTCCTTAATACCTTTTAGGTGCACGTTCACACACCTACAACTTCTTTCTTTATCAACCAAACTCACCTGTCTTCCTTCTCTCTTCGATTTCGGGACGATAAGACCATAGCAGTTACAGTTCCCTCTGTCAAACCTCTTTAAAAAAAAAAATAATAATAATAATAAGTTCGGGTCTACAATCTTGTGGTAAAATGTTTGTTAACAAACAATGTTAACTCTAGTAGAGTAAGGTATCTACTAAAACGTAAAAAGTGATTCATTCAGGGGACTATAAAACTCAGGCAGAAAAAAAAAGGCCCCGACGGAACCTCCAAAAAGGCCTAACTGAGCCCAAAACTCAATAATCAAAAAATGACCTTTTAGGAAAATGGCTAACTTGAGCTCAAATATATTTGAGCCGCTAGAATCCAAAACTTCAACTCTTCAACACCTACACTACTATTACCAGCCTAGTCAGCTTGAAGGGTAGTGCGTCTGCCTTGTAAGCGCTAGGCCGCGGGTTCGATTCCCGCCCGGGGCGGATTTGATCCTAAATGGAAAAGGTTCGTTCTCAGAACGGCTGGCTTTGTCCTGTACCATCTTCAGTTCTTCATTCTCTCTTCGCTTTTGGGACGATAAGACCTCATCAAAATGCTTTGATGCAGCCAAATTTCCTGACTCCTTCAAAATAGTAAAGTCCCATTTCCAGCGGTTTTGGGTCCCCATGACTTATTTAACCGGACAGTAAGTAAGTTATGTGTAACTCTTTTTTCAACTACTACGCCAGCCTAGTTAGCTTAGTTGGTAGTGCGTCTGCCTTGTAAGCGCTAGGCCGCGGGTTCGATTCCCGCCCGGGGCGGATTTGATCCTAAATGGATAAAGTTCGTTCTCAGAACGGCTGGCTTTGTCCTGTACCATCTTCAGTTCTTCATTCTCTCTTCGCTTTTGGGACGAAAAGACCTCATCAAAATGCTCTGATGCAGCCAAATTTCCTGACTCCTTCAAAATAGTAAAGTCCCATTTCCAGCGGTTTTGGGTCCCCATAGCTTATTTAAACAGCCAGTTAGTAAGTTATGTGTAACTCTTTTTTCAACTACTACACGAGTAGAACTTTACCTGTTTCATATTTTCTTCCAACAGACTCGGCTCATCAGGATTCTGTCCTATGTCTTTCTCCTTGGCTCCAAACAGCTTAGCATGAGGTGTCAGTAGGGCAGAGGATATTAATTCTCGCAATGCTAGAGTACGGGCCGGTGTAGAGGAAGCACATACAGTGGAGAGAAGCTGACGCAGAGCACAGCACACTACCACCTGAGTTTTCACATCTGAAGAGAAGAGAGCAGCTTGTTAAGGATAATATTCTCCTCAGGTGAGAATCGAACTCACGATATAGCATTTACAAGTCCAACGCAGAACCCTCCAAGCTCTCTGGATGGCTGGTTAGAGGGTAGATTAAATGATGGACGAGAAGAGGATATCAAACTAGGAATATGGTTATCATTATCACACTAGAGACCTGAGTTCAATCATCGTAGGAACGGAATTATTTCCGACTTTGTGCTTGAATTTCAGGGAAGATTAAACCTCATGAGGCCAATTGGTAAGCTAATTTATTCATTGCAAACTGCGAAGCTGATTTATTTTTATTTATTTGGGTGGGAAAATGGCTTTTTAGTCCGTCCTTCCTTATTATTACTAATAATAAAAGGTATAGTGGACGGACTATTGTATTCGCTTCGGTGTCTGTCTGTCTTTTTTTTTTTTTTTTTTTTTTTTGTTTTTTTGTCACTATTGGGATTCGAATCGTAATCACCCCAACCCGGTTACGAATTGAATTCCTTGGGCAACTGCACTATTGGAGCAGTTGCACAATTATAGGGTAAAAATTATAATTAAATGGTCGATTCCTATGTAAAAAGTTGGGAAAAATCCAAATCTGAGGTCAAAACTTCGAAAAAATAACTGTGAAAGGTGGAAAATTCAATTTTTATTTTCCGTTCTAATGAAAGAGTTCAAAGATGTGTGACGTCAGACTTTACGCAGTTGTTTTTTCGTCCGCTAGGTAGCGCCAGTATGCAAGCACGCTTGCGGAGGAGCAGAAAAAAATGCGCAGAAACGTATGCGCATAACACACAATAATGCGTTGCCTCCGAGGGAGCTTTGCTCGGGACATTTGATGTGACGTCATCGTGTACGGGAGCGTATGCCGTGACGTCAAAGTTCACGATCTACCGGTATTTTTTAAATCGATTTATCTCGGGATCTAGATTTCTAGAAGTCGTAGAAGAAAAAGAAAAATTCCGTTGGTCCTCATTTTGCCTGCTCTATGACTTTGAAACATCACCCAAGTGAGCGCAACTGTTCTATTCAGACCAGAAAATCTTTCCATACTTTACAAGTGTACATAAACTTTCTCAACACACTGAATTCCGCCCATATATCCGCCAATATAAATATGTTGCAGGACATTGGTATGTGGGTGCTACTGGTTTCATAGGCCAGAAAATCTTTCCATACTTTACAAGTGTACATAAACTTTCTCAACACACTGAATTCCGCCCATATATCCGCCAATATAAATATGTTACAGGACATTGGTATGTGGGTGCTACTGGTTTCATAGGTACAATACTATTATCTACTTACATGTTGAGGTGTTACATGAGGAATAAGAAGATAGAGAGCAGACAGGGGCGGAGGTAACAGTTGACCCAGGGACATAATCTCTAACAGACGTACTGTACATTGTACCAGGGGCGGTTCTGAACCAGGAGCCTGAAATAAGAAAATTAATTCATAGGGAATTAAATCTGGCTGGTGGACTTTAAACAGGGAGGATATCAGTCTGAAATTTCCCTTGCTAAAGAAATAGCAAAGGTAGAGTGTGAAAGGACATCCACTCGTAATTTTTTTGCAGCCAAAACTAAATGTCAGCCTAAAGCAATCACCCTAGCTGGTCGATGAGATTTGCTCTTTACTTTTCTATCATCTCATAGCACAGGGGTTTCCAACTAGCGGCCCGCGGACCACATGTAGCCCGCCACACCATTTTTGTGGCCCGCAAAGCTTTCAGGGTGGGTCCCATCAGGCTTGATTTTTGCTCTTTTATTATGGACTGGACTCCAAAAATGGAGCATTCTCCCCCATCCACTCAAGAAAATCCTGGATACGGGCCAGTTCCCTTGTGTATATATTTCGCCCGCGAAGTATGTGCCAATGTAGCATGTGGCCCGCATACACATGGAAGTTGGAAACCTCTGTCATAGAGCCTGGGCTAACAAGATTTATTCCAAGATGACTCGGTACCAACCAAGCTAACGCGGCCCTTGCCACTGAAAACCCCTAAGATCGGCCATGAACAAAGACTTACTTGACGCCTTTGCCTGGCTATATTCCACTGGCAGAGTAATGATGCAGTGACCGCTCTTAGTAATACAGAGCAAGTACATAGGGCAGGTCTGGCGCGGGCGATGAAGCTAAGCAGGGTCCAACATACGGGAGTGCGGTCTAGGAACTGCTTGATATGGAGGTCCCGCTCTATGGTAACCTGGCGAGAGAAGAAGTAAACATGAAATAATCGAAGGTAAAAAAAAAAAAAAAATGGTTTTTGAAACACAAACATTTCAATGGGTCTAGAATTAGGGTCAAGTGTTTATGATGATGTCTCATAAGATGTACTTTACTTTGGAAGATCTGAATCGGGGACCAAAAATGGACCTAGCTCAGTTCTGGCCCCCCAATATTATGTTAAAGCGGTCTCTTCTTGATCCCTTGTGTGCCGCGTCCATTTTGGTTTAGGACTATTGCACTGTCTGGGCCCCCCAATTTCAAGGATCGACGTGCATTGATATTTTAAGAACATGTACCAAATTTCATCAATTTCATCCAAATTGGACCAGACATGTAGGTAAACATCTAAACCTCACTAATCGTTCTGTCAATATTTTTTTTTTTTTTTTTAGAGGTTTGACAGAGGGAACTGTAACTGCTATGGTCTTATCGTCCCGAAATCGAAGAGAGAAGGAAGACAGGATAGGAAAAAGCCAGCCGTTCCGAGAACGAACATTATCCCATCAGGATAAAATCCACCCCGGGCGGGAATCGAACCCGCGGCCTAGCGCTCACAAGGCAGACGCACTACCAACTAAGCTAACCAGGCTGGCAAGTAGATAATTTGATTAGTTAGTTTGCTTTCTATTTGAATAGATAGCCAAGGACCTAGTACTGATCTAGTAGTAATGGAGCAGTTGCAAATGGGTAAAAATTATAAATAAATGGTCGATTCCTAGCTTTCAGAAACGGAACCAATTCCGATGGAGCATGATCTTTGATTTCCTATGGTTTATAGTGAATATAGTGCAGTTTCCAAAAGAGATTTTTTTCTTTAAGAGGTTTGACAGAGGGAACTGTAACTGCAATGGTCTTATCGTCCCGAAATCGAAGAGAGAAGGAAGACAGGATAGGAGAAACCCAGCCGTTCCGAGAACGAACATTATCCCATCAGGATAAAATCCGCCCCGGGCGGAATTTTTTGAAATCAACCCCAATCAGATTGCTTGATCCGAAGTTAATCCAAATACGCTCACTTGTGGCCTCGGCCATCAATGATCTACTAGTGTGGTTACAGGACAGACGGAAAAAAAACAGAGGGGGGGGAGATTTCCCCCCCCCCTCGGGGGGGGGGGGGGGAGAAAAAGATAATTAATTATCAAGAGAAAAAATGATGATAATTTGCTTTTTATACAAAATTTTGATTTTAAGTTGACTTCGGAATAAAATAATAAATCAATACTTTAAGTTCGGGTCAGCCAGCCTAGTTAGCTTAGTTGGTAGTGCGTCTGCCTTGTAAGCGCTAGGCCGCGGGTTCGATTCCCGCCCGGGGCGGATTTTATCCTGATGGGATAATGTTCGTTCTCGGAACGGCTGGCTTTCTCCTGTCCTGTCTTCCTTCTCTCTTCGATTTCGGGACGATAAGACCATAGCAGTTACAGTTCCCTCTGTCAAACCTCTTAAAAAATAATAATAAATAAGTTCGGGTCTACAATCTCATGATAAAATGTTTGTTAACAAACAATATGAACTCTACTAAGTAAGTTATCTACTAAAACGTAAAAAGTGATTCATTCAGGGAACTATAAAACTCAGGCAGAAAAAAAAGGCCCCGACGGAACCTCCAAAAAGGCCCAACAGCCCAAAACTCAAGAATCAAAAAATGACCTTTTAAGGAAAATGGCTAACTTGAGCTCAAATATATTTGTGCCGCTAGAATCCAAAACTTCAACTCTTCAACACCTACACTACTATTACTAGCCTAGTCAGCTTGAAGGGTAGTGCGTCTGCCTTGTAAGCGATAGGCCGCGGGTTCGATTCCCGCCCGGGGCGGATTTGATCCTAAATGGAAAAGGTTCATTCTCAGAACGGCTGGCTTTGTCCTGTACCATCTTCAGTTCTTCATTCACTCTTCGCTTTTGGGACGATAAGACCTCATCAAAATGCTTAGATGCAGCCAAATTTCCTGACTCCTTCAAGATAGTAAAGTCCCATTTCCAGCGGTTTTGGGCCCCCCATAGCATTTAACCAGCCAGTACTTACTATCCTGTCTTCCTTCTCTCTTCGATTTCGGGACGATAAGACCATAGCAGTTACAGTTCCCTCTGTCAAACCTCTTAAAAAAATAAGGGTAATAGAAAGTAAAAAAGGTTTGGTAATGACTGCTATTGACGTAGTGAGTGTACAAAATCTCTCTCCTCCAACTACCTAGACCAATATTTTTCTTTGCAACTGCTGACTGGGCTGAGTTCAGCCACTCACTGCTGAATTGACCTAAATTATCCAGGAAGTTTTTTGCTGACGCAAAGCTCGGTGCTGAGCTAATATTAGTCTCCCCAGCATATTATACTTGGAGTGCAGTACCCCCTTGAGGCTTGCTTTTGCATTTCCACGCACTTTTCTTGTCCTCAAGAGGTCCTTGAGGTGAGGGGTAAAAAGGATTGGAGTTTCCTTGAGGTGGAATTGGGAAGGGGAGGGGGAGGGAAAAATGGTAGGAGTTTTTGTTGTAGACCTTTTTTTTTCCGTCTCTTATCATCATAATGTACTTTGTGGCTTTACATCTTCTTATATTTTTAATCAGTTTCTTTTTGTTCATTCATTATCACGTTCTTCTTATTAGTCTACCCTTTCTTCCTTGTTCTTCATCTTTTTCATCTTCGTCGTCTCTTTCTTCTCTTCTTTTTTCTCCTTCCCCTTCTCTTCACCTCCTCTATCACTATTTTTATATTCTTCTTCTTGTATGTTTTAATCAGTTTCTTTTTGTTCTTCTTTATCACGTTCTTCTTATTGGTCTACCCTTTCTTCCTTGTTCTTCATCTTCGTCGTCTCTTTCTTCTTTTCTTTTTTCTCCTTCTCTTCACCTCCTCTATCACTATTTTTATCACTTTATTCTTTTCTCCCTCTTCTTCTTTATCTTCGTATTTTTCTGCTTTTTCTTTATCTTCTATCTCTTTACCTTCTCGTTCTATGTCTTCTTCCTTTTCTTCTTCGCCACTTTCCTCTCCTCCTTCTTCTCTTCTTCCACTTTTTTGTCTCCTTCTTCTACTTCTTTAGCACGTTTCTCTTGTTGTTCAATCCTTTCTTCTCCTTCTATTCTTCTTCTTCCTCCTCCTTCTCTTCTCCTTCTTCTTCTCCTCCTCCTGCAGTTCTGAAGAGATGATACAAATTACGTCTAAGACAATACGTCTGATGAGACTGTGTAAGCTCTAAGTAGGGGGATAGGGGATAGACTTAGGGGGGGCCTGACATAAGGTAGTCGGTAGTGGGAGGGGTAAGTTCAGAGGTTGGATTCCAGAACAGGTAAGGTGGATATCGCCTTACCTGACTTTGTTTCACTGTCGGAGAGAACACTGTGCAAAATAGCTTCCCCTTATAGAGATTCTCTACCATTGCACATGTGACATGTTTGGCAACAATGCCTATTTTTTTGCTGTCACATTGATCTGGACACACTATGGGTTAGCATTTTTTTCCTGTTTCCTTCAAATATAGGTAAATACCTATTCGTCAAAAAGTAGGTATTCTCTAATTCTGTAAGTATTCTTTTATATTCTATGAGTTTGCCATCTTCCACCTTGCTTAAAATCATAAAATGTATACTCCTCAAGCCTCAGAACCCAATTGGAAAAAATTCCGTGTGTTGCGCTGAGGTTAGGTGGTATGGAACGAATAATAATAAACTGAATATTAAACAAATTAGGTAGGTACATAGGTACTGATTTTCTCTAATCACTACGGGCTAAAAAATTCCCGGAGACTGAAAACTGGACACACGATTTACCTTTTTCCTGGTAGAGTAGCGTAAAGAAGAAACATATAATGGCGCGTGCTATTTTCAAATATTGATCCAACTGCACATGCGTGGTCATCTGACCTAGCGTATTGGTTAGAATACGGCAGATCTTCTCGCCGTTGTGCGCATGCGTACAAGATTCTAATTCCTCAGTAAGTAGGGTGAGGTTGGAGGAGATAGCACGTACTACAGGTTTACCCACTTCCTTACCGGATAATTCCCATCTGGAAATAATACAGGTTAGGTTAAAATCGTAATACAGTTGAGGTGTTACATGAGGAATAAGAAGATAGAGAGCAGACAGGGGCGGAGGTAACAGTTGACCCAGGGACATAATCTCTAACAGACGCACTGTGCATTGTACCAGGGGCGGTTCCGAGCCGGGTGCCTGAAATACGAAAATTAATTCATAGGTTATTCAGTCTTCCTGGGGGACGTTAAACAGGGAGAATACCGGCCTGAAATTTCCCTTGCTAAAGAAATAGCAAAGGTTGAGTGCAAAGGGAAAGGAATTTTAATTGTGTTAAGCATAAAAGCTTGTCACAAATGTCGTTCCCCGCTTAATATACTACGCTAAATTTCATGACATGACTTGGACTCGAACCACCAACCTCCAGATTCAAAGTCCACTGTGCTAGCCACTGCACCACTGAGGTTGGTGTTGAGTGCGAAGGGCATCCACTCGTAAAATTTGTAGCCAAAACCAAATGTCAGCCCAAAGCAATCACCCTAGCTAGGTTGATGAGATTTGCTCTACCATCCCATAGAGCCTAGAGGACCAACAAGATTTATTGCAAGATGACGCGCTACCAACCAAAGCTAACTAGGCTGGCTCTTGCCACTGAAAACCCTAAAATGAGCCATATTTTTTTACTACTACTATTGTATCTATTGTTCCTATTGTACCTGAATAATAAATAAATAAAGCACTGTTTGTACTAATATTAATAATAATAAAAAAAGACTTACTTGACGCCTTTGCCTGGCTATATTCCACTGGCAGAGTAATGATGCAGTGACCGCTCTTAGTAATACAGAGCAAGTACATAGGGCAGGTCTAGCGCGGGCGATGAAGCTAAGCAGGGTCCAACATACGGGGGTGCGGTCTAGGAACTGCTTGATATGAAGGTCCCGTTCTATTGTTACCTGGAGAGAGAAGAAGCAAACATGAAATAATCGAAAGGTAAAAAAAAACTGGTTTTTGGAACACAAACATTTCAATGGGTCTAGAATTAGGGTCAAGTGTTTATGATGATGTCTCATAAGATGTACTTTGGAAGATCGGAATCGGGGACCAAAAATGGACCTAGCTCAGTTCTGGCCCCCCAATATTATGTTAAAGCGGTCTCTTCTTGATCCCTTGTGTGCCGCGTCCATTTTGGTTTAGGACTATTGCACTGTCTGGGCCCCCCAATTTCAAGGATCGACGTGCATTGATATTTTAAGAACATGTACCAAATTTCATCAATTTTCCAAGGATTGGTTGGCAACTCTTCTCCATGCTTCTCTGTCTTGGGTTAATCTCTTCAGCTCACTGTAGGAATCTGTGCCAGCATACTTCATAATCTGCTCCATGAAGCTCATGCGGGGCCTTCCTCTTCCTTCTCTTCTTCCTTCAATGGAACGCTATCTTAAGCAATGAAGGAAGAAGAAAAAAAGTTTTATTCTTTTAATGTTTTTGAAAGTTCATTTACCTCAACAGCTCATACAGATTATTCCAAAACCTCGCCGGATCCATCTCCACACTCTCCAATGATTTTGTATGCAATCTCCTGGTAGCCAAACTAATTGCATTAGACAGGGGAGTGGTAGCCCTTCTATCCGATACTAGAACCACGAGGTCTTGTAGAGTAGAGAACAGGAGAACATGTTCCAATATAATCACATGAGCTGCAGAATTATGACGACCTGGGAAATAAAATAAAAGAAGTTATCTTAGCACATTTTATTTTATTTCAATAACAAACACCTAAACAAAATCAATATCAAAACCTCTCCTATGAACTACTAACACCAAACTTCTGTCTTGCCTTGGGAAGTGGAAGCCAGCAATGACATTGTAGAGAAATATTGAGATGCGGAAGGAAAAATGACCTCGGTCAAAGATCCCGACATCTACAACATAGGTACATCCATACAATTCTTTAATAAGTAAAGAATAAGGTTGGCAATTCAAGAAAAGCATGCTAGATTTGCTGGAAGTATTCTCGGAGAACTGCCCTCTGAGGAAAATTTAAGAGTCAATTTTTCATTTGTAAATAGGAGCGCGGTAGCGCTCCGCCCCGCCAAGTAAAGATTGACCGCGCTACTAGGGATATTATACGCTACAGACAAAGTAGCCGTTTTCAGGTTATAAATATTATCAGGTCGGTCCTAGCCCACGGGACTATCAACTTTATGGATCCGAACATCATATAAGGGATGTAAGTATGTACTTAAATTTTTTCGTTTAAAAGGGTTCACTTTGGCTGAATTTTGGATATAATTGTTGATTTTCCCCCCAAACTACTTACCTATGAGTAAAAGTAGTCTAAGCAAAACACTATGTACAAACTCATCATCAGAAGGTACATGTTGTAGTAGATAGAGAATATTATTCTCTAGACTTTGCAGAAATCTGATTGGTTCCGAGTTTGATCGCATGGTTTGTTCCATGTCTTTCAATAATAGTTCTGAAATAGAGATAAAAAGAATGATAGATAACTAAGTTTTATTTTCAGTGGTTTAATGCAATGTAGACTTCAGTCAAAAAAAAAAAGAGAGAGAGAGAGAATTTGAGATCTGATTGAGCGAGAACAAAATGTAAAGAGGAAATTCCCATGGTCTTTTTCTGTCTTTGATTTGGCGGATATAATAACTCAGCTTTATGTCTGCTACACACGTGCAGGCGGCTTTGTCAAGGCATGCTGAACGGTTGTGTGCGGCGCGTATTAACGTCAGGATGATGTTGTATATGAATTTTCATCAAGCAACAGTTGGCATTTCAGACTGCTTTTGAATGTGATTACAGTTCGAGCTGTGTTCCCACTTGATAGTTACTTGGATACTTGATGGTCCATTACTGAGATTATTGATTCATCAGACCAGAATTTGGTGTAGATAATACTTATTTGTCTTAGTTCGTGACATCGTCGCTCTTTGTACTTGATAAGCCAATACCAGTTGCCCATCGTATCAAACCTTCTTGAAACCATAACTAACTCACCGGATCAAATGTCTTTGGCTGTTATCAGCCAGTCCCCTCTGATCCTTAGGCAGTATCCAATACATAGTTGTACAATATGATGTGACACCTCCTTCACACTGGACCACTAGATGTACGCACCAGGGAGAGGAACCTTGCTGCCCGGTTCAATGTAGGGGAACCAGTCCGGGTGTCGAGGGAGGACAGACGTCGGATGAATCCTAGGGTAAACTGAATAGGAAATAAAAGGGAATCAATATCATAAGTGCAAGTCTAAGAGCGCACTAATCTCGGAAATAAGTGCGGTTTTTGTGATTCAGCTTAACCTATTAGATCAGAACCTCCTTTGTAGCCAAACCAATGCATCTAAAGTCGAATCCAGCTATTAATAGTTTCCACTCTAGAAGGCGCGCTTGTTTTCGTTCAGATTGACACTGCACGTACGCGGCAAGCGCCATTAAATTACTTAAAAAAAAAAAAAAAAAAAAAACTTATTTAAACTATTTAAAATTTAGATTACAATTGTACACAATAAATAAAAAAAAAAACCTATTTATTAATGTATTACCAGAATGACTTACGTGCGGGTAGAACATCACTACACAGTGCTTTGTGTAAGATAGGCGACATGGAGGCTAACTGTAGAAGGAAAGGCACAGTAATGGTTTTCTGTAGAGCAGTGCTACGATCTTCACCGGGTATGTTGGGTTCTAAACTCCACTGAAATTAAAACAAGGGACATCAATCAATCAAGAGAAATTTAAACACCACTGGAATTAAAACGAGGGAAAACCAAACAAATGAAATCTAAACTCCACTGGAATTCAAACAAGGGAAAACCAAACAAATGAAATTTATAACTTTCAGTTGGACAGATGGCCAGCCTAGTTCTATTAGCTTGGAGGGTAGACCACCTGCCTTGTGAGCACTAGGTTGCAGGTTCGATTCCCGCTCGGGGCGGAATTTATGCTAAACGAAGTTTCGTTCTCTGAACGGCTGGCTTTTTCCTATCCCGTCCTCCTTCTCTCTTCTATCTTCTATTTCAAGACGATAATACCTCAACAGTTACAGTTCCCTCCATATAACCTCTTGAAAAATTTGGGCAGATGAGGTAAGGGAATGATTTGATGCAACCAATTGAATTTCCTGATTGCTTGAAGATAGTAGGGTCTCTCTTCCATCAGTTATGGACCCATATGGCTTATCCTGCCTTGGTGGTGTAGTGGTCAAGGCGCTCGCTGGTAAACAGGAGGGCGTGGGTTCAATCCCAGCCGAGGTATGGAATTTTATCCTCATATAATTTGAGAATTTGACCACAATAAGCCGAGATATGGAATCTTATCCTCAATATAATTTGAGAATTTGACCACAATAATAGTAGTAGCCTACTGCTGGAGTAAACGGACTTTTCAGTCCTATGCGAGCAGTATAAATAAGCACTATTAAGTATTATTATTATTATCCTGTCCGACTTTCCGATCCTTCTGGTGATTGCTTTTCCAAAGTGTCACGTATATACCTGGCGTGTCTCTCCATCGGAACGAAAGCTATCTGTTCATTAACTTTGCCGTCAGCAGGAAATGTCACAGTTCATATTTTACACCCCGGAGATAAATGTCAGCATCAAAATATTTATATTTCCCGATTTGGAATTCGGTGTTGTCAATTGTCAGCGTTCTGGAGAGTGGGAAACCTGGCAACCTGGGTAGTTGGTAGTTGGGTAGGAGCCATCATTTGTCATTCAGTCAAAATAAAAACACCCCGCGTGTCAATGGAGACTCTTGAGGCCTGATGTGTCCTGACTTCCTTGAGGGATAGTTTGTTGAATTGGTCTCCAAATGGAGAGCTCTCCGTTCTTGGCCTTTGGCGTCCAGTGCTCCCCCCTCACGCTCAGATTCAGACAGATCGGTCGGTTAGTATGACGGAAAAGACTGTCTTGCAGACCTAGGTCTGTGAGACCGCTGTCTGACAGACTGTCTGAGCGTGAGTGACGGGCACAGGACACATTCAGACCCAGTCAACTTAATTTGAAAGTCCAAAATGTCAGCCCTTGTAAACCTAACCTATCCTGACCCAAAATCCCTTAGTTTTGAGTTCTCCATAATTACCTTTCACTTTCTTTTCTCAACCTTCATATCAGATTCTTCAGAGCGAAGAGGTTTCAACAATTCCCTTTTTTTCATATTTTTGATAGGATTTTATTCCCCCACAATAATAAACACAACAGGAAAGAAGTCAAGTGACAAATCATTTTTGCATTTCACGTCACGCCGATAGAAGAATGCTTTGGGTTTCCAATTGCATTGTTTGCAGATACTTGATAGATAGGTCAGGATGATGTAGGGTAGGGCCCCCCTCTGGTGTTTGATCTGGAGGATGAGGTCTTCGTACTCTAGATAGTATTTGTGGTTATTCTCGCATTGATACCTATTCATAGTATTTGGGGTTATAGGTACTCTTTATATTGATACTATTGAGCCCTTTAATTCAAATAATGGGTAGGTTGCCACTATTGTCAAACATAATAAAATTGCTGTAACTGTTAAAACGTTAAAGCTTAGAAGTAGGTGTTTGGACGAACGCATTTGGTTGAATATCGAAGATTTTGGACTTGGATTGCCAGATGCCTTGGATTGCCTTAGCCAAATTTTGGATTGCCTTAGCCAAATTTTGGATTGCCTTAATTTTGGACTTGGATTGCCTGATGCCTTTTTTTTTGTCACTGTCTACACGCAATTATAGCAATTGCAATTACGTAGACAGGATTAAAGGATTTCAAACGGGTATAACTGAACGCTTTTTCCGTTAGCTTTGAATTCTTTGTATAGAATCTATACGAGTTCGATATATGAGAATGGAAAAACGGGTATGAGAAATCATACAGAAATGCATTTCATTTTCCTTCCATTATCTTGATGGGAAATATTGAGTTCCTTTTATTGTTGCTCAGTTGTTGGACTAAATCAGTGGATATGTTACATTTCACATAATATTTTGTCGATAAGTGTGGTGGACAAAGTTAGTGGATTATTGTGTTGGTTACTTGAGTGGATGACTTACATTTTATTAATTTTCGATTTTTCGTCTCATTTCAGGTAAGGCCGTGTGGCACATAGCATGAATGTCAATTGAATACAAGCAGTACTGGTACTAGTAAGCTATCAAATCTGATTTTTTCGATACAACTTCCAACAGTCGTCGGTTTAAACTGCAGCCGAAGTAGATTCACCTCTCAACGCTACGCCATGTAATATTAGCCAGAGAATTGACACATCCACCAATACGAGAGTCAATAGGAACATAGGAACTTTGTAACTTTAGCCAGAGAATTGACACATCCACTAATCTTTTTAAGGAGAAAATGCGTACATCCACCAATATTCTTAATTATTCTTAGCAAAACAGTTGGGACTCTGTTAATTTCTTCCATGGAAGGTTAACATGACCAATTTCTTTAGTGAGAAACTTGGCACATCCCCCAATTTGTTTTATTGAGAGAATTATTGACACATCCACTAATTTTTGCATACATAAGTACTTACTTTCCGTATCTGCCGTGAGATAGGAATAATCTAAGAATAAGAACATGATATGTAGGTACCTAGGTAGTTACATAGGTACCTATGTATCTTGAGTAGGTAGGTACGTAGGTATAGGACAGGAGTTGGTATGTACGTTAGTTACATAGGTACATATATTGAGTAGGTATAATCTAAGCACATAACTAGCTACATAGGTATATTGAGTAGGTACCTATGTTGTTACAGTCTGATCTATATCAAGATAACTTAGGCATCAGAACCTAACGGTGTTAACATATTCAAAACTGAGAATAATGCGTTGCTCTGTATTTGTAACACAGACTGTGGTTAGAAGCTTGGTAGTTAGTAGACTTGGCTATCTCTTATTGGAACAAATAACTTCTTGATTGCTATTTCTTGTATACAGGGTGTTCTAACGCAAACGTACCTGGTTGTTTTGATCTAATATGATGTGACCTTGAGATAGGTAGATAGAAAAGTGAGAACTTTTAGGATTATAACTTGCAACTTTCGTCTTCTTTGAATTTGTCCTTAGTTAGCTTGGAGGCCTAATTAGCTTGGACGGTAAAACGTCTGCCTTGTAAGCGCCTGATCCTGCCCTCCATCTCTCTTTCGCTTTCGGGACAATTAAACCTTAACAGCTACAGTTCCCTCTGTCAAAACTCATTCTTGGTGACCTGTTCTGAAAACACCCAGTATGTACATGATCTAATATGATGTGACCTTGAGATAGGTAGATAGAAAAGTGAGAACTTTTAGGATTATAACTTGCAACTTTCGTCTTCTTTGAATATGTCCTTAGTTAGTTTGGAGGCCTAATTAGCTTGGACGGTAGAACGTCTGCCTTGTAAGCGCCTGATCCTGCCCTCCATCTCTCTTTCGCTTTCGGGACAATTAAACCTTAACAGCTACAGTTCCCTCTGTCAAAACTCATTCTTGGTGACCTGTTCTGAAAACACCCAGTATGTACATTTTTTTCCAATTTGATAAGAAGCTGAGATAATTCTTGGAATCTCTGCCGAGTGAACTCAGTAAGTCGGAGAATGAATGAAAAATGGTTCAGTGATCCGAAAATAAAAGTTGGTTATTGATCTATAAATCATCGAATACAAGAGACGAGCCTTGTTTTTCTTCTTCAAGATTTACTTCATGTTGGTCATTTTCAAGTTCTATTCATTCTCAATGAACCATAGGATCTGGGAACATCTTTAGAGACTTGTTGATAACATTTGAACTATTATGAATTGAACAGGAAACAATCGAGACTTCGAGAGTATAATCATGAACAATATTGTTAATAAAGAAGAAATTGATGATAATATTGATAGATAGTAATTATGAAGCTATTAATGATAATATTGTGAATAAAGAAGAAAGTGATGATGATAATGAATATAATATTAATGATAATATTGATAATAATGATTAAGATACTAATAATAATATTGTTGAAGACATGGGTGATTATGATTTGCCTATTGATAGACTAGTTTGCATAGACCCCATTAGATGATGTAACCATCTGATGTTAATATTACTTGGTAGGTACCAGAGAAACCACCAATAAAGTTGATGGTATTCTTGTTGGTGTTATAATTGAGGAATTACGTAGATTCGTAGAATGATTAGTGGTAACTTTCATAACTCCGTAGCTCAGATAACTCTGTAGCGTATTTTAATTGTTATGATTATGAAAGTCCTACCCTATACTTCAACCAGTAGGTACATATCTCGAATGAGGGACCTTTTTAAAGTTACTTTTTGGAGTTTTCACTTCAGATTTGGCATTTTCAAACTTTTATCGACCTTTTATTCATAACTTTTACCCAAATGCATATCCTCTATGGCTATTGTGTTATCTCCTCTGATAATCGACGATATATGTATGAAGAAGATTTTTTTTTTTTAAAACTAGAAATCAAAAAATTTCAAAGTTGTTTTCCTCAAAAACGCAATTTTCACCGTAAGCCCCTCCTTGATAAACCCCTTCATGGGTGAAAAGTTGAAAACCCTTCGATTGTTGATGTGACAAGGCTCAAGAGTAAAATATTGAACTAGATTTATCACAGTTTCTGAATTTCTATGCCCTCCCTGTGCCCTCATGGAAAAAAATGTCAACAATTATAAAGAAATTGAGCCTCACAGAGCTATCAAGAGAATAGCAATAAATTTGCTAGCGAAATACGGGGTTAGTTGAAATCCAGTCCTCCAATCTCCACATATGTAATGATGGATGACTCCGTAACTTTGTAATAAAGGAACAGTAATTTGAATTTTGTAATAAAGGAACAGTAACTGAAACAATTCACAAGATTTTTCATTTTATTTGTTAGGCATGTTGTGAATTGTACCAAACCTTGTGAATTGTATCAGTTACCGTCCCCTCATTTCAAACCTTCAATCTTGAAACGTTCTCAGACTTCCCATGCACCCTGAATATTTTGAGCGATCAGTTCTGGTAGATCGATTTTCTGGCAGATGTACCAGTAAAATCATTTCTACTTCCCATTAATGTAGAAAATCGTGGACATTGTTTACGTTATTTTCTGTTCAATAAATAAAATTAATGGGCCACAGGTCAGGGGGTTTCGGGACTTTCGGGTAGAAGATCATTTTTCAAAATGCCCATGAAAATCACCCCTCTGTTTGATGATCATGGGTGGTAGCGCTTTGGTTTTAAATCACCCGAGGTAAATAGAAATGAATAGTGATATGTAGAAATGATAGTTACACAAATGAGATGGGACTGGGTAAATATTGACACTCTTTTGGTGTAGATATCAAAATTTGATACCTATTTGTATAAGAGCATGTGGTAGATTTGCATGTGTTGATAAAAATTATTATAGTTATATTTTGGTGCCTTTTTTCTATTTTTTCGTAAGCATTGTTGTTACTATTCTAGTGGCGATGGCGTAACTAACACCGAGCGGTGATGGTATCTGACTTAGTTTGACTATAATCCAACTTGTCCTGACCCACGGGGCTATCAGATCTTTCGAACTACATAAACATAACCATAATCGCATGGCACATGGTTAGGGTTCTTACGTGGTCTTTTCCCTGTTAAAGTCATTCAGATAGAGGGTTTCAATGAAGATGAAGGGTCAGAGGTTTACAAAGTTGAATGTTGAGAGATTACATTATTCTACATAGTTATCATAGCTGCATTTTCATCCCATTAATGTAGAAAATCGTGGACATTGTTTACGTTATTTTCTGTTCAATAAATAAAATTAATGGGCCACAGGTCAGGGGGTTTCGGGACTTTCGGGTAGAAGATCATTTTTCAAAATGCCCATGAAAATCACCCCTCTGTTTGATGATCATGGGTGGTAGCGCTTTGGTTTTAAATCACCCGAGGTAAATAGAAATGAATAGTGATATGTAGAAATGCCCATTATGTAGAAAATCGTGGACATTGTTTACGTTATTTTCTGTTCAATAAATAAAATTAATGGGCCACAGGTCAGGGGGTTTCGGGTAGAAGATCATTTTTCAAAATGCCCATGAAAATCACCCCTCTGTTTGATGATCATGGGTGGTAGCGCTTTGGTTTTAAATCACCCCAGGTAAATAGAAATGAATAGTGATATGTAAGAATGGTATAGTTACACAAATGAGATGGGACTGGGTAAATATTGACACTCTTTTGGTGTAGATATCAAAATTTGATACCTATTTGTATAAGAGCATGTGGTAGATTTGCATGTGTTGATAAAAATTATTATAGTTATATTTTGGTGCCTTTTTTTTCCAATATTTCGTTAAGCATTGTTGTTGTTCTTGTTGTTACCCTGTCTACATATAGTCCTAAAGCTAGAGGCCCATGTCCATAGAAAATTGTCAGACCTTTTGCAATGAAACAATGAAAGATCTAGTGCCACCCTAGTTATTTTAGGTGCATTTCCATAATTATTATTTGACGAAATTCCCGTACAAACTTCCTGTCATCAATTCCTGGTCCCGACTTTCCGATCCTTCTGGTGATTGCTTTTCCAAAGTGTCACGTATATACCTGGCGTGTCTCTCCATCGGAACGAAAGCTATCTGTTTATTAACTTTGCCGTCAGCAGGAAATGTCACAGTTCATATTTTCCACCCCGGAGATAAATGTCAGCATATTTGTATTTCCCGATTTGGAATTCGGTGTTGTCAATTGTCAGCGTTCTGGAGAGTGGGAAACCTGGCAACCTGGGTAGTTGGGTAGGAGCCATCATTTGTCATTCAGTCAAAATAAAAACACCCCGCGTGTCAATGGAAACTCTTGAGGCCTGATGTGTCCCGACTTCCTTGAGGGATAGTTTGTTGAATTGGTCTCCAAATGGTGAGCTCTCCGTTCTTGGCCTTTGGCGTCCAGTGCTCCCCCCTCACGTTCAGATCGTCTGACAGATCGGTCAGTTAGTATTGGTTTTAAAATTTTCTGATATGGTTTTATTGACATTATTATGAATATCAGTTCCTGAAACGTCCAGTAAATACAGTATCTCACCAATTACTAGGTACACTTCTTCAATGTAACCTTTCTTCAAAAGTGTTACTTGGTTGTTTTTTTCTAGAATCAAATAAATCAAATTAAACTTGATCTCTCTTGACTGAAAGTTAATATTGTGACTCTCTTGACTGAAAGTTAATATCGTGCCGAGCGAAACTATCCAAGACAATGGAGAGCTCTCTTTGAACCTTGGAAGATCAAAATTAGAGTCCACTTTTAGAAGAATCGGATTTTCACCTAGAAAGGAGACCGCTGTCTGACAGACTGTCTGAGCGTGAGTGACGGGCACAGGACACATTCAGACCCAGTCAACTTAATTTGAAAGTCCAAAATTTTGTCAGCCCTTCTAAACCTATCCTGACCCAAAATCCCTTAGTTTGTGTGTTCTCCATAATTACCTTTCACTTTCTTTTCTCAACCTTCATATCAGATTCTTCAGAGCGAAGGGGTTTCAACAATTCCCTTTTTTTCATATTTTTGATAGGATTTTATTCCCCCACAATAATAAACACAACAGAAAAGAGAAGTCAAGTGACAAATCATTTTTGCATTTCACGTCACGCCGATAGAAGAATGCTTTGGGTTTCCAATTGCATTGTTTGCAGATACTTGATAGATAGATAGTTAGATAGATAGGTCAGGATGATGTAGGGTAGGGCCCCCCTCTGGTGTTTGATCTGGAGGATGAGGTCTTCGTACTATTGATAGTATTTGTGGTTGTTCTCGCATTGATACCTATTCATAGTATTTGGGACTATACTTTGATACCATTGAGCCCTTTAATTCAAACAATGGGTAGGTTGCCAGGTTGCCACTATTGTCAAACATAATTGCTGTAACTGTTAAAACGTCAAAGCTTAGAAGTAGGTGATTGGACGAACGCATTTAGTTGAATATCGAAGATTTTGGACTTGGACTGCCTGATGCCTTGGATTGCCTTAGCCAAATTTTGGATTGCCTTAATTCTGGACTTGGATTGCCTGATGCCTTGGATTGCCTTAGCCAAATTTTGGATTGCCTTATTTTTTTTTTTTTTTTTTTTTTTTTTTTTTTTTTTTTTTTTTTTTTTTTTTTTTTTTTTTTTTTTTTTTTTTTTTGTCACTGTCTACACGCAATTATAGCAATTGCAATTACGTAGACAGGATTAAGGTACAGGGAGACTCCACATACAGGCCATCAGCCTATATCCAGAATCTCCCTGCACCTGACCCTGAATTTGTTTTCATGTATATCTAAATCTAAGTTTACTGAGTGTTTGTTGAAGCAGATGAGGGAGGAGATTAACGGCGACTCCAGGTACACAGGAGAACAATTTCTATGGATATAAAAATAATCTCTAGCTTCGGTTCTTTCTCTTAAGGAGAGGGTGTTCGGTACTCTGATTTGAATTTTATCTATGAGCCCTGGACATGCTATTTTGTTATTCAATAGGTTATGTATAAACATGAGTCTGTATAGGCTTCTTCTTGATTCCAACCTACCAATACTCAGTTGTGCAAGTAGATCTTTATAGGAAATGGCGGTTGGATAAGTAGGGTAAAAGCCATTTAGTTTAAGAAATAACACTCTAACGAATCTTGCTTGAGTTTGCTCGAGACTTTTAATATGACATTGGTGGTTAGGTGCCCAGATAACAGCAGCGTACTCGAGTTTACTTCTCACAAGAGCCGTGTAGAGTGTTATGATGGTGTCAATGATGGTGTTATGATGGTGCCTTGGATTGCCTTAGCCAAATTTTGGATTGCCTTAATTTTGGACTTGGATTGCCTTAGCTAAATCCCCTTCAGGGATGATTTTTGTGATAACCCCGGAATGATTTTTCCAACTTTAATGAAAGGTAAACATGTTCAACACCCGAAGGAAATTTATAGAGATCTACTCGTACAATATTTCCTAGAACTGACGATTTTCATAGACATTGATGGGTGACGCAGATGCCTTTACATATGTAACCTACCGGTATATTCAAATGCCAGCATTATTTCGGCCTCCTGCCTTTTCAAATTCAAATCATTTGAATACGTTAAAGGCAGGCGGTATTAAAATTCAATTTGGATCCCGAATAAAGTGAGATAGGTTTCTGTTGTCATCTTCTTCTAAGTAGGTTCTCCATTCAGGTTGTTTGTTATGTATAAATATTTCTTCCTGTACTACCTTCCCCAAAAGTACCTCTTTCACATATTCCTATGTTATCCCCCCCCCCAATCCACCAAAAACCTTTCCCATGTTATCCACCCCAAAAGTACCTCTCTGTTATATTTAAATATATTTGCTTAAAAGCTTAGAGACCTTTTTCTATTATGTAAAGCTGTCTTCCTGTAGCTCGTTCCCCCATTTGCTGTCGACAATACACTTAGGATACTTATAGCATGTACTTACAATGGGTTTTTCATGTATGTTTATGTTTAGGGTGGGCGAGAGTGTCTTAGATTGGAAGTGTACTGTCATGACAGTTGGGTAACGGTAGATAAATGTAGGTAGGTCCCAAAAGAGAGACTTTGAAATAGTTCCAACTACAAAAGAGCCAAAAACATGAGTTGGTTTTGCCAAATGGTCTTCATGCCGTTTCCGGAAACGGAACCACAATTCGCTCTGTTGTGAATCTAAAACTTTAGCAACTGGACTACTGGGATACGAATACGATTGTTTATATATACAATATATAAAAAGCTTAGAGACCTTTTTCTATTATGTAAAGCTGTCTTCCTGTAGCTCGTTCCCCCATTTGCTGTCGACAATACACTTAGGATACTTATATCATGTACTTACAATGGGTTTTTCATGTGTGTTTATGTTTAGGGTGGGCGAGAGTGTCTTAGATTGGAAGTGTACTGTCATGACAGTTGGGTAACGGTAGATAAATGTAGGTATCAATCAATCAATCAATCAATCAATCAAATATTTATTTAATGTACCTATATCAATATAGGTTATTGTTTACACAGGTCAAGATAAAAATGAAATAAACAAAATATATGGAAATACAAATATACAAAATGATACATACAAAATGGTAGGTGCCAAAAGAGAGACTTTGAAATTTGAATTAGTTCTAACTACAAAAGAGACAAAAACATGAGTTGGTTTCGCCAAATGGTCTTCATCTAATTTATTTTTATGCCGTTTCCAGAAACGGAACCACAGTTCGCTCTGTTGTGAATCTAAAACTCTTTAGCAACTGGACTACTGGGATACGATTGTTTTTATAAAAAAAAAAATTGACAGAAATCACAAATGCTGCAATTGAATAACCACTAGGAGATGACTCTAAAGATGAAGATCTTCTGAGATGGATCTCTTTCAACATATGTAGTTTCGAAATTGAGACTAGAGATTCCGGGTGTTAGAGATACGAAATTGAGACTCTCCTTTTTTGAGACATCCTATAGAATTGTAAATAAATACAGAGAAAATAAATACCCCCCTACCTCAATGGGAAAATATCCAGTTTTTCCCTAAATAAAGGTAGGTAGTTCTTCCCAACACATGATATATCTTTGGGGACCGGGACTTGCATTTCTTTTTGTATTTTATACCTATACGTTTGGGATCGGGAATGTATATTATCATTGGGATATGGGCTACACAATACATAGGTAATACCTATTGTACTCTATACAGGGTAGGTATACAGGGTGTTCAAGCTCTTAGGCACAGGAAAATCTGATTTTGTTAGAATAAAATTCCACGAACTGTATTGTTTTGTACAACGCTTATGGTACCTGAGATCAATCAGTGTGATTTCTCAATTATTTAGCCTTAAGATACCATGTTATCTTAAGGCTAATTAATTGAGAAATCACACTGATAGTTACGAAATTGAGACTAGAGATTCCGGGTGTTAGAGATACGAAATTGAGACTCTCCTTTTTTGAGACATCCTGTAGTTTGTAAATAAATACAGAGAAAATAAATACCCCCCCTACCTCAATGGAAAATATCCAGTTTTTCCCTAAATAAAGGTAGTTTTTCCCAACACATGATATAACTTTGGGGACCGGGACTTGCATTTTTTTTTTTTTTTGTATTTTATACCTATACGTTTGGGATCGGGAATGTATATTATCATTGGGATATGGGCTACACAATACATTGGTAATACCTATTGTACTCTATACAGGGTAGGTATACAACTATACAGGGTGTACTATACAGGGTGTTCAAACTCTTAGGCACAGGAAAATCTGATTTTGTTAGAATAAAATTCCTTGGTAGGTACTTATTTTGAGTCAACAAAACATTCGATTTTGAGCATTTTTTTTTTTTTTCATCAGGAATCGGTTGGTGTAACTTTCAGAACTGTTTGACTCATGAACACCGAGCTATAGGTTCGAGACTCTGCGAATTAGAGAAAAATTACTTTTTGAAAAAGCCTTGAAAACTTTCTTCTAACAAAAAAGTTGGTCCAATGAGATTTTTTTCGCCAAAAAGAATGGTGCACCTTTTAGGTCATCTTAGGACAAATAAAACATTCGATTTTGAGCATTTTTTTTTTTTTTCATCAGGAATCGGTTGGTGTAACTTTCAGAACTGTTTGACTCATGAACACCGAGTTATAGGTTCGAGACTCTGCGAATTAGAGAAAAATTACTTTTTGAAAAGGCCTTGAAAACTTTCTTCTAACAAAAAAGTTGGTCCAATGAAATTTTTTTTTCCACCAAAAAGAATGGTGCACCTTTTAGGTCATCTTAGGACAAAGATGTACGAGTATTTCAGGGACTTTTATTGGCCTAAAACTGATTTTAAGGGTTAATGTCCAAAGTCCTAAGGGATGGACGGGTATAGGTAGAACACCCTGTATACAAGTGGTTGGGATTGGTAGGGATGTGGGATTGTGGGATAGGTACAAACATGTTTTTCATTTTTTGTTCATCGGGGGAATAGAACTATACCTTTCTTTTTTCTATCGGGGGAATAGAATCATACCCTTCTGGCTTCAAATTTTGCAATCGGGGGAATCGGTATGAAATCGGGGGAATTGAATGCTGTCCACAATAACGAAGACCGCTCCTCTTGTGATATAGCCTCAGCATGAAATTAGGGCGTTAAGCCGTGAAGCTTTTGAAAACCCAGCATGAAACTTATCTCTGTATTGTGTGGTAATAATTGGTCAGTTTATTTATTATTATTTAATTTTTGGGAAATGCTCAGTTTGGGATCAATCAGGTCTCTGTGGGTCCCAAAAGGGCCCTTTCTGGACGAATTTTACAGTTCACTGAATCACCAAACAGACAACGAACTTAAAGGTGCATAAACAAAGAGCGATATTTGAAAATCCAAGGACGACACTAATGCAGCAGGATTTCTCAAAGATGGGAAGAGTTGAAGCGTTGAGGAGCAAGGCAAAGCCAAATAGGAGAATTCCGCATTTGTCAAAGTTCTATTTCTCAGGAATCCAAACTTGTCTGGAGGAATAAGAGGGTTAAGTATTTGGTTTGGGGCATTGAGAAAAGGGAAGACCCAAATGGAAGACTTCAGTATGATTGTCCAGAGAGCCAAACTTAATTCGAGAGGAATAGGAGTTTTCAAGAAATTAAAGTCCCAACTTCCTAAGTCATTCCAAAAAGCCAAATACCTTTCAGCTTCTTTGAATTAGGATTTTAATTCGTTGAATTATTAAATAGGACATAGGCAAGGAAGATGACCACACAATGACTTTAACAGTTGTGATTTGGTTGGCCTTATTCCACTATTTCTAGGAAATGATTTGTTAGTGTTCTTTCTTTATTACTGAACATTTCAGTACTGAATCAATGGACTAATGTAGTGGTGATAACTTATTTACTATAATTAGTACGGTGGGCTGGAGGGTCCTTAGAACAGTTCGGTTTGCCAGCGTGCCACCAACAGGTTTGTTGGTGAAAAAGAGGCACCGCGGGACAAGTTTGAGAACCGCCTGATGTATCTTTCGGAGAACCCGGGAAACTCTGATTCTCACAATGCCTATTTGTTATTTTGTCTTTGAATAAGATTCTCATAAAACACTATTATGAGTATGTGTGAATAGATCGTCTTTATGAAAGCACTTCGATACTTGAGAAAATACTGATTGTAGACTTTCATTCAGAAGATTTTCTAGTGCTTCTATGTGATAATAAACAATGTTTCGAATTATGGACCAATCAGTTTGCTCTCACTTATTTACTATAATTAGTACGGTGGGCTGGAGGGTCCTTGGAATAGTTTGGTTTGCCAGCGTGCCACCAAAAGGTTTGTTGGTGAAAAAGAGGCACCGCGGGACAAGTTTGAGAACCGCTTGATGTATCTTTCGGAGAACCCTGCAGATTGTTATATGAGTAGAAAGCTGGAATTTGTTTCTGTAGACAAGGCAGTACGGGGAATATCGTCCCACGCAACGGCAATAAACGACCCCAACTTGTGTGTTATCAGATCTTTGTCCCTTGTAGAATCCTCGGATATCTAGATGAGAGATGTTAACCCCTTTGGGCCTTTTGGGTCTATTGCATGTGGGGTAACACTTTTAACCCTTTAGGGAGCCACAAAAGATCTAACCAGGCCGCAGTGACAGAGGGCGTTTAATATAGCCGATGGCCCTACTTACTACTTATATGTATCAAATCTTGAGGGCAATGTACGTGGTGTAACGAAGGTAAACAGTCTTAGGTCTTTGAGACGGGGGCTGTTTGGAAGTCGCAAATGATTCCTGCGCCATAGTTATCAAGTTATGATAGTACCGTGATGGTGGCCGTTGACAATGACTGAATAGATAAAACAAACAACAAATTCAGGGACGGGTCTACAATTTCATCTCTAAGTGTTTGTTATCTTATTTCAAAGTGTTTTGTTCACCTCTAAGCATGCTCGGGACTACATCGAAACAGTCTCCGAGCATTCTTTTTAGAAACACTTTAATACGAGATTGATTGTAGATACGGATGCGGTAATCTTCTTATTTGAATGAAACATTGAATCATGAGTATAAGAGAAGTGAGGACAAATCCACGCTGAACAAGCTCCAATCAAAACTACTATTGATACCCTTGGATTAAAAACAGAACTCGTGTAGCTTTCTAGTTGATTAAAAATGTATTTTTTATCTGGATAAAAAATAAAAATATAGTTTAATAAATAAAAAAAACTCTTGACTTTTTAGCCTTGGAGAGTTTATTTCGAAAACAATCATGAAAAAGTTTCAAAATGGGTCTTTCATCCTTTCTTCGTATTTCTGTTCAGTTGTTTTTTCTCTTCCGGCTTTGTGTTTATCCATGCTATGTCCATTGAATAGTCATCCTTTCTGCTCTGTTTTCTACAAATTTAATATATTTTATCTATACGCGTATTTCGGGTGCTACCCCATTCTCAAGATGATATTTGGCAATTTTCTATTTATTAAGTTAGGTAAAGTTTTACCAAGTGTTATTTTGGTCTTATTATAAAAATATAGTCGTGGAAAAATAGAGTGGGTAAGTTTTATATCTGGGATAAGGGATTGTCGCGTGCTTATATCCTGAGGAAATGGGACAAGAATGAATGTATGTTTTGGGTTAATTGGAGTTTATACTTGCTTACTTACTTTCTGTTTCCGGGAAAGTAAGTAAGTATTCATTCCGAAATTTGAGTTTTATTTAGCACCAGCTCAAGTCAAGAAAATGCTCAATCTCCAGTATGATGCTACAAGAAGAAGAGGAAGACCAAGAAAAACGAATCATCGCGAAGAATAAGAAGGAGGAGAAGAGAAAAGAAGAAGAAAGCAAAGAAAAAATAAAAAGCTCGATGTTGAAATGATAAAACCATCCACACATCATGATAGTGATGGAAGTTTCTCAGAAGGGAAACACTGCACTCCAAAACTCTATCAAACTTACAAACAAACGAATACAATTTATAATGTGTCTCATCTCTAAAGCATTCTGACAGACTTGACAGCGAGCTAAACAAAGTGGATCTTTAGAGGACCAAACACCAAATGGGATTAAAAAAACTTTAGAGAGAATCACACCAAACACCAAAATGAGATTACAAAAACCACAAAAGATCTGGTTCTCGACGAGTGTTGGAAGATATTTAATTGTGGTTTTGCCTGTGTGACAATAGATCCTGAGGAGGTGTGCATTATTGTTCAGAACCAGGTTAGACCTCTCTGTTGACCTTAGAGTTATCAGTACTGGAGCAACCCATTGTCCCGACACATATAATAAGAGGTTTGGGATGCGATGGTGCAGTCATGTAAAATTTTCTTTCTCAAATGTACAGGGTGTCAAAAAGTTAATGTATCAAATCAAAGTTTAGGAGTTGATTGGCTTAGTTAGAATTGGATTTTTTCCCTTTTTGAAAAGGGGTCGGCAAATACATTCAATTTGAATACCTAAACTACATAGCTTTTAAGTTCTAAGTCACACCAGAGAAAAGAAATTATCGTCATTATTTTGACGAAAGGCACCAGATCATTATCAAAAATTTTACTTTGATTTTTTTGTATCTCCTTTTTCAAAGCATGCTTAAAACAGTTCTACTCTTTCGGAACAAAATTCTTATTCTATCCCAAATTTATTGAAAGTTTGGTACGTAAAATTCCGGGCACCCTGTATTGTTCAGTTCCTGTTCGGGATGTGATTTCGTTATATTTCTCATTGTACTTTTTTTTCCATTCTGATTCAATGAACTTTGTCACAATACTCGGTGTGGTTTGGTTTAATCCAATAATGAATATAATGATACTCTGGATTTGAATCCTTCTTGAAACTATTCCTCTATGATCTTCTCGGTACTTCTTTCTTTTCAAGTTGATCATTCCACACCTCATTGTCTTATTGTGAACGTTTTGATAGAGTACCTGCACCAGGTAAGTTCTTGACAAGTTCATGGACAATAGTATTTTTTCCCTAAAAAAAGGTATTTTTTCCCAACCCATGAAAAAACTTGGGGGCCGGGGATTTGAATTTTTTTTTTTTTTTGTATTTTTTTGTATTTTATACCTATACGTTTGGGATCGGGAATGTATATTATCATTGGGATATGGGCTACACAATACATTGGTAATACCTATTGTACTCTATACAGGGTAGGTATACAACTATACAGGGTGTACTATACAGGGTGTTCAAACTCTTAGGCACAGGAAAATCTGATTTTGTTAGAATAAAATTCCTTGGTAGGTACTTATTTTGAGTCAACAAAACATTCGATTTTGAGCATTTTTTTTTTTTTTCATCAGGAATCGGTTGGTGTAACTTTCAGAACTGTTTGACTCATGAACACCGAGCTATAGGTTCGAGACTCTGCGAATTAGAGAAAAATTACTTTTTGAAAAAGCCTTGAAAACTTTCTTCTAACAAAAAAGTTGGTCCAATGAGATTTTTTTCGCCAAAAAGAATGGTGCACCTTTTAGGTCATCTTAGGACAAATAAGATGTACGAGTATTTCAGGGACTTTTATTGGCCTAAAACTGATTTTAAGGGTTAATGTCCAAAGTCCTAAGGGATGGACGGGTATAGGTAGAACACCCTGTATACAAGTGGTTGGGATCGGTAGGGATGTGGTTTAGGTATACAATAACGAAGATCGCTCCAATAGAAATACAGATCTGCCATTACCTAACATTGGCATAACAATAGAAATATGTTGTGATATAGCCTCAGCATGAAATTAGGGCGTTAAGCCGTGAAGCTTTTGAAAACCCAGCATGAAACTTATCTCTGTATTGTGTGTGGCAATAATTGGTCAGTTTATTTATTATTATTATTATTTAATTTTTGGGAAATTCTCAGTTTGGGATCAATCAGGTCACTGTGGGTCCCAAAAGGGCCCTTTCTGGACGAATTTTACAGTTCACTGAATCACCAAACAGACAATGAACCTATCTGGGTACAGGGACAAAGTCTTCTTCCCTTTCCCGCTTTTCCACTATGATTCTTCCCTCTTGACACCTCCAGAGTTCCAGACTTACGAGTCTCACCCAATTCCAGAGACGGCTCAAAGGTTATACATAAGCGATTCCCTTTGATAATACAATAGCTTTTTAAAATCTTTTGTGTAGAAATAATGTTAGCTTTAGACAATATGGTTTTTCTTCTCTTCTGCAAATAAACGAAGGTTTTTCCTCTAATGAGAAACTTGCTGCTGAGCTAGGCATCTGGTTTTGACTTTTCTTTCATCTCCTCTCTCTCTCTTTCAAGAGGTATGTTTTCGCTGATAGCCCAAGAAAAACAGAGTTCACGTAACTCAAGAAAAGGTCAACTTTATCTAAAAACTCTAAAAAGTGCCTCAGGGTTAACAGCCTGATCATCCGTTCCGATTTGGAACCGTTTTCACGCCACATTGGCGCTGTCACACCTGATGAGGAAAATCGGCACAGGAGTGGAAAAATCAGTAGAAAAAAAGGGTGGGAGGGGGGAAGGGTAGGAAAATGGGGGGGAGAGAAATGTAATGTAATAATGTTTAAAGATAAACAATATTGCCGATTGTATAGAGACAAAGTAAGTGGTTCCCAACTAGGGCTTAACCTGAGGTTAGCACGAAACTTCGGGGGGAAAAATAAAATAAATAAAAATAAAGCCTTATATAGTTACAGTCGTACAGTAGACTAGTGGACCCAGAAAACTGAACATTTCACCAAGAAATCAATGGACCAATGTAGTAGTGATAACTTATTTACTATAATTAGTACGGTGGGCTGGAGGGTCCTTAGAATAGTTTGGTTTGCCAGCATGCCACCAAAAGGTTTGTTGGTGAAAAAGAGGCACCGCGGGACAGGTTTGAGAACCGCCTGATGTATCTTTCGGAGAACCTTGCAGATTGCTATATGAGTAGAAAGCTGGAATTTGTTTCTGTAGACAGGGCAGTACGGGGGAATATCGTCCCACGCAACGGCAATAAACGACCCCAACTTGTGTGTTATCAGATCTTTGTCCCTTGTAGAATCCTCGGATATCTAGATGAGAGATGTTAACCCCTTTGGGCCTTTTGGGTCTATTGCATGTGGGGTAACACTTTTAACCCTTTAGGGAGTCACAAAAGATCTAACCAGGCCGCAGTGACAGAGGGCGTTTATTATAGCCGATGGCCCTACTTATATGTATTGTATCAAATCTTGAGGGCAATGTGCGTGGTGTAACGAAGGTAAACAGTCTTAGGTCTTTGAGACGGGGCTGTTTGGAAGTCGCAAATGATTCCTGCGCCATAGTTTATCTGGATAAAAAATAAAAATATAGTTTAATAAATAAAAAACTCTTGACTTTTAGTTTTACAAATTTAATATATTTTATCTATACGCGTATTTCGGGTGCTACCCCATTCTCAAGATGATATTTGGCAATTTTCTATTTATTAAGTCAGGTAAAGTTTCACCAAGTGTTATTTTGGTCTTATTATATAAAAATATAGTCGTGGAAAAATAGAGTGGGTAAGTTTTATATCTGGGATAAGGGATTGTCGCGTGCTCATATCCTGAGGAAATGGGACAAGAATGTATGTATGTTTTGGGTTAATTGGAGTTTATACTTGCTTACTTACTTTCTGTTTCCGGGAGAGTAAGTAAGTATTCATTCCGAAATTGGAGTTTTATTTAGCACCAGCTCAAGTCAAAAAAATGCTCAATCTCCAGTATGCACTCCAAAACTTTATCAAACTTACAAACAAACGAATACCTACAATTTATTTATAATGTGTCTCATCTCTAAAGCATTCTGACAGACTTGACAGCGAGCTAAACAAAGTGGATCTTTAGAGGACCAAACACCAAATGGGATTAAAAAAACTTTAGAGAGAATCAGACCAAACACCAAAATGAGATTACAAAAAACCACAAAAGATCTGGTTCTCGACGAGTGTTGGAAGATATTTAATTGTGGTTTTGCCTGTGTGACAATAGATCCTGAGAAGGTGTGCATTATTGTTCAGAACCAGGTTAGACCTCTCTCTTGACCTTAGAGTTATCAGTACTGGAGCAACCTATTGTCCCGACACATATAACATATAATAAGAGGTTTGGGATGCGATGGTGCAGTCATGTAGAATTTTCTTTCTCAAATGTGCAGGGTGTCAAAAAGTTAATGTACCAAATCAAAGTTTAGGAGTTGATTTGCTTAGTTAGAATTGGATTTTTTCCCTTTTTGAAAAGGGGTCGGCAAATACATTCAATTTGAATAAACTACATATATTATAGCTTCTAAGTTCTAAATCACACCAGAGAAAAGAAATTATCGTCATTATTTTGACGAAAGGCACCAGATCATTATCAAAAATTTTACTTTGATCTTTTTTGTATCTCCTTTTTCAAAGCATGCTTAAAACAGTTCTACTCTTTCGGAACAAAATTCTTGTTCTATCCCAAATTTATTGAAAGTTTGGTACGTGAAATTCCGGACACCCTGTATTGTTCAGTTCCTGTTCGGGATGTGATTTCGTTATATTTCTCATTGTACTTAGATCTACAATAGGTGTTACACTTGCTGTATTTGTGGATGGGTGTGTACTATATGGAGTACTAGTACCTTTGTATGAAAAGCATATTGTTCCGCCGTTTCACTTGATGACAAGTGACATAAGAGATGTGATTTCAAGTGGTATTGAATTATTGATGTAACCGGTATCAGGAAGTTGTGAAATAGGTAACTACAAAACTTATTACCTTTATATGATACAATGGATACTCGTTCCGGTTTTGATCTTATCCTTTTTTTTTTAGACTCGAGTTTCGTCCATCTCCGTGGACTTCTTCAAGGAAACTGACGATGATGGCGGTGTTATTGTTGACAGTCCATTGTACTTTTTTTTCCATTCTGATTCAATGAACTTTGTCACAATACTCGGTGTGGTTTGGTTTAATCCAATAATGAATATAATGATACTCTGTATTTGAATCCTTCTTGAAACTATTCCTCTATGATCTTCTCGGTACTTCTTTCTTTTCAAGTTGATCATTCCACACCTCATTGTCTTATTGTGAACGTTTTGATAGAGTACCTGCACCAGGTAAGTTCTTGACAAGTTCATGGACAAGAGTACTTACAACTTGAACTTTGAGTTTTTGAAATTTTTTAGATGATTTGTTCAAGTTGATCTTCGGGCTCTTGGAATTGTTCAAATCTTATAAGATCAAGTAGTATGAGTTGATCATTGATGTCTTCGGTATATGTGTCCAAGTACTTTGGTGTGTGAACGTTTTGATAGAGTACCTGCACCAGGTAAGTTCTTGACAAGTTCATGGACAATAGTACTTACAACTTGAACTTTGAGTTTTTGAAATTTTTTAGATCATTTGTTCAAGTGATCTTCGGGCTCTTGGAATTGTTCAAATATGAGTTCAAGTACAAGTTGATCTTCTAGCTCTTGGAATTGTTCAAGTAATTCAAGTTAAAGCTTGTCAAATACTACAATCATAATTCAATTTCCTGCTCCATATTTCATATTTCTCTTTTCGACATGGTCTTTTAACAGAGTTTTCAACGTCCAGTAGGTTTGTACAAAATGAAAACATTCCACGGAGCCGTTTGTAAAATCTTGTGAACGTTTTGATAGAGTACCTGCACCAGGTAAGTTCTTGACAAGTTCATGGACAATAGTACTTACAACTTGAACTTTGAGTTTTTCAAATTTTTTAGATCATTTGTTCAAGTTGATCTTCGGGCTCTTGGAATTGTTCAAATCTTCAAATGCATATAATATCAAGAAGTAGTATGAGTTGATCATTGATGTCTTCGGTATGTGTCCAAGTACTTTGGTTTTCTAGGTTTTGTTCAAGTTGAACATTGGTGTCTTGGAATTGTTCAAATATGAGTTCAAGTACAAGTTGATCTTCTAGCTCTTGGAATTGTTCAAGTAATTCAAGTTAAAGCTTGTCAAATACTACAATCATAATTCAATTTCCTGCTCCATATTTCTCTTTTCGACATGGTCTTTTAACAGAGTTTTCAACGTCCAGTAGGTTTGTAAAAATGAAAACATTCCACGGAGCCGTTTGTAAAATCCATTCCGTATCATGCACCTGTGAGCAGGACCTACATCCTACATCCCTAGGATATTCAACCTAACAAATGAGAGCAGAAAATCTCATGTAGGTAAAATAAAAACCTCCGCCATATGCGAAGGTTCGGGCGAAATGAAAAATGACCTTTGATAATCAGGGACTTTTATTGGCCTAAAACTGATTTTAAGGGTTAATGTCCAAAGTCCTAAGGGATGGACGGGTATAGGTAGAACACCCTGTATCCAAGTGGTTGGGATTGGTAGGGATGTGGGATAGGTACAATAACGAAGACCGCTTTAATAGAGATACAGATCTGCCATTACCTAACATTGGCATAACAATAGAAATATCCATTCGGTGTAATGGTATTGATAGGAGATTTTAGTAGATCTACAATAGGTGTTACACTTGCTGTATTTGTGGATGGGTGTGTACTATAATATGGAGTACCAGTACCTTTGTATGAAAAGCATATTGTTCCGCCGTTTCACTTGATGACAAGTGACATAAGAGATATGATTTCAAGTGGTATTGAATTATTGATGTAACCGGTATCAGGAAGTTATGAAATAGGTAACTACAAAACTTATTACCTTTATATTATGATACCATGGATACACGTTCCGGTTTTGATCTTATCCTTTTTTTTAGACTCGAGTTTCGTCCATCTTCGTGGACTTTTTCTAGATCTACAATAGGTGTTACACTTGCTGTATTTGTGGATGGGTGTGTACTATATGGAGTACTAGTACCTTTGTATGAAAAGCATATTGGTCCGCCGTTTCACTTGATGACAAGTGACATAAGAGATATGATTTCAAGTGGTATTGAATTATTGATGTAACTGGTATCAGGAAGTTATGAAAGAGGTAACTACAAAACTTATTACCTTTATATGATACAATGGATACACGTTCCGGTTTTGATCTTATCCTTTTTTTTAGACTCGAGTTTCGTTCATCTCCGTGGACTTTTTCAAGGAAACTGACGATGATGGCGGTGTTATTGTTGACAGTGGTCGGTTGGTGGTGGGGGCACTGTCCCATCGTTCGGCATCAGCTGTTCACGAGCTCTACTATACACGAGATAAGGAACCGTATCAACGATCTCGTTTATATTTTTCCCGCTCTCGACAGACTTGTGTATTTCTATTTGCTCGTGGTATGTAATCTATGATAGCGGACATTTTTCTTATGTACATATTGTTACTTTTCGTCCCTAATTAATTAAGGAAAACAGATATCCCAACTATAATAATATTAATAATACACGAGTATCGGTATAGGTACTATAGGGCCCCTATTATAGGGAGTATAGGGTATTGACGAGCATGAATCCAGGGCAAAACGAGCTATCAAGGGAATGGGACGGATCTCAAATTTAACGAAATTAATTGATGTTATATTTTTTCCCTCAACTTTTTCTTTCCCTTCATTGCACCGATGGGGAAATTTAATCGTGATAAAAAGTCCCGTGAAAAGTTTGACATGGACTTAATTGAGTTATTAAAAAGTTTACTTTTACAGATGTCCATTTTTCTGGGTATCAAAGTCAACACGTTCGATCCCATTGGGGAATTTTTATTAACGTTCCTTCCCGTTTCTCCTCAGATTCCACTCGTCTTGCCCTGTCGACTTTTACCTCTTTGCAGTCTCAATTACTCGTAGTTCTTTATATCCATGTTCTGGTGTCCCTTCTAGTTTTTGTTCTCTTTGGGATTGTTCCTTTCGATCCTTTTTATCCTTCTTGTCCTCCGTTCGTCGATCGACGGCCGGTCGACTATGTTTGGACACACCTTTACAGGAGCACGAAGTTCTAGAACAAAGACTACACGAGTTAACAGGAGAAGATAAAACGGGAATCACAAGGTACATCCGGGAAGAGAAAGAGTTAGAGAAATAGAGAGTAAGTGGGGGAAAGGAAGTGAGAGAGAGACGGAGGGATGCCAACCTCCATAAGTATACACAGGAGAGAAAGAGCTAGAGAAAGAAGAGAGCGAGAAAGGAACAAAGGAAAGGAGGTCAATATCGGTACCCTATCCTGCTTTTGTAGGGCGCGACCCCGTTTTCGTGCTGCCCCATATTATGAAACCCCATAAACTCGGTGCGAACTGGAACGAAAAATACAATTTTCCCAAAGTGCTGCTTGAGAGAGTTAGAAATAATATAAACCATCCCTTGCATAAAATAGACAATAAACGACAACGAAAATAATAGTAATAGATAATAGTAGGGATAGTAATAAAAATTGCCATGAATAAAATGCATAAAATATAAGTAGAAACTAGAAACCTAATGGTTAGCTGGGTGCCAAATTTGAGAAAGTTCTCCCCACAAATGGTGATTTTTTTTTTTTTGCACCTAGCTCTGGAAGCTTTCTGTTCAGTGGTATAGGAAGCTTTCTATTCTGTTTCCTTCAACTACAGGATGGCATGCTATGACACAGCCCACACGAGTCTAATGGAGCAGCCTAGAAGTTGACTACAATAATATAGGGTTAGGTTCATTTGAGACCTTAGCACTGGATACTATTGGTAGCCATAAGATACTAATATTGTAGAATGTAGAGCCTAATATGGGCTATATTCCGATAGGAGCAATATAACGTCCTATGACTGAAGTTGGGATAATAATCATAATCATAACCAACCTCAGTGGTGCAGTTGTTAACGCGTTGGACTTTGGATCTGGAGGTTGGTGGTTCAAGTCCAAGTCATGTCATGAAATTTATCTAGGTGAAATAATCAGGGAACGATGTTTGTGACAAGCATTTAAATATGCTTAACACAATTAGAATTCCTTTTTCTTCTGAACTTTTTTCTTTTATTCAAGTAGGTATCTATTATTTTTCAAACAGTTTGCTCTCTGCTGGGATGTTTGAAATGGAAAATACACGTTTCAGTATCTCTTGGAGAGTTTATTTCGAAAACAATCATGAAAAAGTTTCAAAATGGGTCTTTCATCCTTTCTTCGTATTTCTGTTCAGTTGTTTTTCCTCTTCCGGCTTTGTGTTTATCCATGCTATGTCCATTGAATAGTCATCCTTTCTGCTCTGTTTTGCTGCATAGTTTGTTGAGATTCGTTCTGAAGGCTTTTCAAAAGACCAACTAATTGTGTTGATTCATTTTTTGATAGGAGTCTTTAATTGTTTTTGGTACGCTCAAGTATATCTTGTGCATCACTATCATCGTTATTAATTTCTTCTTCCAAATCATATTCTTCCTCTGCTTTGTGTTCATATTTTTTATTGACTTTTTTTCCGCAAAAACTCCATTAGTTTCTTGGGATGTAAAAGTAAACAAACCCAAGTAGGTAATTTATTTCCAGATCCCTGGGGAGAAGTTGGTTGAAGTTGAAGATGATATTTGCCTGAGGTAGCAGCATTTTTATGCAAATTTTTCAAACAGTTGATTTGGCTTATGAACTACGATTATTTGTTGAATATTTGTTTTTCATCTATACCTACCTAAAATAATTCTAAATACATTCGTACATACCTATTTATGTAGATGTATAATGTATCATTTCAAATCCCAACTATTTTTACATAAATTTTCCTCTCCTTTTATTTCGGTATGATTTCACATGGCCTTAATTTGGTTTGCTGGCTTCTTTTTTTGTTGTCGATTTCCCAAACCCAAAATCATTACTACTTTGGTACCTACCTGCTTGGCGCATTTTCTTCTATGTTAATTAAAGCTTTGTTTGCACACTCCTATAGATACATCTGATGCAATGACTTGGGTATACAAGTATGTATTTCCAGATCCCTGGGGAGAAGTTGGTTGAAGTTGAAGATGATATTTGCCTGAGGTAGCAGCATTTTTATGCAAATTTTTCAAACAGTCGATTTGGTACATCCACTACGATTATTTGTTGAATATTTGTTTTTCATCTATCTAAAATAATTCTAAATACATCATTTATACATAATTATGTAGATGTATAATCTCAAATCCCAACAATTTTTAGGTACATGGTTTCATCTTCATTTATTTCTGTATGATTTCACATGGTCTTAATTTGTTTCCCTGGACTTTTTTTTGCCGGTTTCCCAAACCCAAAATGATTACTACTTTGGTACCTACCTGCTTGGCACATTTTCTTCTATGTCAATTAAAGCTTTGTTTGCACACTCCTATCCTACATCTGATGCAATGACTTGGGTGTACAAGTATGTAGGTAACTGTCTCCGTATCTCACGGACCCTTCTCTTCGCATAGAAAAGATTTCTTGTTTGTTCTCATTACATCGAAATACTTATTCCCTTAATTTTCTTCTTCTGCACCCGGGCAAAATAAGAAACAATGACAAGGGAAAATATTTCGCCCAAGTAGTTTATTAAGAGAAGGAAACAAACAGGAAAATAGAAAATACTGCTGCGCTCATTATATTTTCTCTGGAGAAATACACAACACATAAACTGACGAGAGAGCTCCCAGACTGTGGATTTTGAGAATCATTATAAATTCCGTGTAATGTTGTTTTATTATTATTCAGATGGAAACTATGTGGAACTCTGGTATTAGCGCATGATATTGATATACGGATTGTTAAGGGTGTGACAGACCGTGGTACATAGGGGACCATTTAACATACCTACTTATTTGTTATCCGAACAACCCCTCTTTTAGTCATCAATGTCCAAGGGTAAACCACCCATCGACGATACAACGTTGAATACACCGGTGCCCGATGGACTCCAGCAGCATACAATCAACCATCAAGAGGTCGTCCATCCAGATATCAACCACGCGCAAAGTTGCTAACATAAGTGATTCATTGCGAACTGAACATCCGATAAAGTTACATGGTGCATCTCTTGGTGTACCCTGTAAGCATGAGACTTTTTTATGCACAAATTGTACAATTAGAGAAAGGAAAAGGAACTTGGATGTTGGATTTTATGAGATCATCTTCTGTTACAACTAAGTTAAACAATTTTCTGTTTCTAGCTGAAACATTTTTTTTTTTGACTTCTCATCTCCATAATTTGAAACATTTTTTTCTCGTGAGCTCGTTCTTCAACATTCAACATGGTGCATGAAAATGGTTGCCCCTTGTTTCCTAGTATGAAGATTCTTAGACAAAAAGGCAGGTACCTAAACTTGGATAAGTGAGTAGATTGATAGAAGCTTAATTCGTCCTTTAGGGCTGTTTGTCCCCTACTTCTAAGCCTCGGAGTGGGCTTTTTATGTAGGTACAAATTAGGGAGTGAGCAAGTAGTGTGGCGCTTTCTCACTACCCAAAGGTTTGAATACCTCCAATTTCCGAAATCTTAGCCAGCACGTGAGAGTCCTGAGAGGCTATGTCTAGCAACTAATGAGTTCTAATAGGAACAAAACTCTTCCTGGGCTCATTGAAGGTGTTGGCTAATAATCGAGCACACTGATTCCCACTGGAGACGGCTACTTTCTAACATTGTAGGACAACCTAGAAGCGGATTAACGTATCTATTCGTATCTGAAGTTGAGTGTCTGCAAATAAGTTCAATCGAGAAAGATTCTTAATATACCTTTCAGCATTTTTATCAAACTGCAAGAAATCCTCATCAATATCCATCACCTTAAGTGCACCAATTCCATACTCGTTTTCTCTTCACACCATTCACTGTTATTACTTGGACTTTTTTTTTATCCATAGCCAACATAGATCACGCCGATCTACCACTTTCAACATCGGAAAGCTTAATTGAAAATCGGTTCGCTATCGTTTAATCTCAGCGTTTACTTCGCGTTAAAGGTGTTTCTCTTCTTGGTGGAAACATAAATTTCTCACGATGAGCACTCTAGAATGCCAGTAGTTGAAATTATAGGCTACAAGCTACGACTAGGACTGAAATAATAAGAAATATATTAACAGTAATCAGTATTGCAGAGCTCCAGGTACTGAAGCACTTTGTAGTCTGTGTTTAACAACTTATCTGCATTAAGTTCTGAACCTTGGAAAATAAAAAGAGACGCGGTGTCCATGAGATGCAAGTGGCGAGGCGTATTGTTGGTCTGAACATGTGAACACCAGGGATTGTTCCACAAAGTCTCCCTTCTTCAAAAGTTACTGAAGTACATACTGACTTAATGACCGTAAAGCTAATGATCACATTGCATCAATAGCACATTGGATACACTTGTTTTCGACAGACCATTGAAGCAACATTATGCGTGGCAACTATCTGGATGGGTGTACGTCTATAACAAAATCTATTGCTGGTCATTTTGGAGTGCACTCAGTTTCATGAGGACAATTGAGGAGCTGGTTGAAATTTCAGCAAAAAGGTGTGACCGAAAAGCCTTGTATTTCAGCAGTTAGAGAGCTTCCTCTCACATGTTTTTAAAATAAACAATACCTACCTATCAGCTTATCTATTAGGTAATATGAGGTGCAGCATCAGTAATCAAGTGAGCTGCGCATCTTGCAAGAATTGTTTCCTATGGATTTGAATGATCATAAAGTGAACCTTGAGATACTGTTAGGTAGTTAGCAAAGTTTAAATCATGAATCATGACTACTACCACAGAAATATCAGCTCATCAACTCTCTAAGCTGTTTGCTCTGAGGGCTTAAAGACTGCTATCGAACCAGTGCTATTCAAAAATTGTAGTCATAAAAACAAAAATTAGAGAAATAAATGTGGGCAGGTGGGTCAATAAATGGTACGTTTTTTAGGTGGGCGAATAAATGGTACACTTACCCTATGTACTTTAATACTTGAACCATACATAATATCCATGTTAATTGTTATTTTTAGTGGCCAGCACGTCACTTGCTCTTGATAATGAAGCAAATTCTTGAGGGAACAAGAAAGAGTACTCACTACTCAGCGGTAAAAAGTAACCTGCTAAAAAGTAGGTTAGAGGATATTCCATCGCATGTTTGCAATAGATATGACGTTATTCTGATGTAACTTTTTTCCATTCTAGACCCTTCTTTGGCATTTTTGAGAATAGAGGGCATTGTTTTTCACACATTTCCCTTCTCTTTGTTCACAGGTATGTGACGGGCATTCGGTGACACTGGTGTAGCTTTGGTGATTGAAATACATCGGTGGATGTGCCAAATGTACTAGTCACTCATTGTGGCTTATCACTTTTCAAAATGGATTTTTTCACAAGAGTAAGACCCAAGATCAGTTTGATTGTTGGCGTAATGAGACTTTTTAGACTAATCCTTCCGACAATCCCCGAGTTCTGTTGGTTCAACATCATCATAACCAAGAGGGAAATGGAGATTCAGCTTCCAATTCCATTAGCTGTCAAAGCTAATACCAATGTCAGCTCCGAAGGAAAAAGAAGATAAGAAAGTATTCACTACAGGAGGAGAAGTTGGTAAAAGTAATTTTCTAATGAAGTTTGAAATGAATTCGTACTTTCCATACTCTCTACAAACGGGAAAAGTCGGGAGATGTCTTTGAATAAATATTTCGGAATTAGATATTAGATAAAAGAAGAAATCATGTCTTCTTGGAATGGATGTCCTGAGATTACGGAAAGTAGGACACAAGAGGGGTGAGGTGCCACGAGATAGACAGGCTTGGATATACATAGGAGAGGTTCCGGGACTGACATATCTTAGAAGGTAAATTTACTAGAGAACCTATAGAGATAGAGATCTAACTTTCCAGGGTAGTTTTAGACATTGTAGACTTAATATTTGGGTACATTACCTTGGTAAAAACTTAAATGTGATTACTTTTTATTATAACAATATACCTAACCATGACATGGTATACATTGTATGAAAATCTGATTAAGAGACACATGATTGAAGAATGAAAGAAAGAGTGTCTATTAGGGTGCGTATTCACTACAATCGTGGAATTTCGATAGATCTTTGGTGGAAAAGTTGTAATTTAGGTGTACCTTTGGTTCCTCTGAAATAATTTGAACTACGTATATAAAACTCCACGGCTTTGATAATACAATAGCTTTTTAAAATCTTTTGTGTAGAAATAATGTTAGCTTTAGACAATATGGTTTTTCTTCTCTTCTGCAAATAGACGAAGGTAGAAGGTTTTTCCTCTAATGAGAAACTTACTGCTGAGCCAGGCATCTGGTTTTGACTTTTCATTCATCTCCTCTCTCTCTCTCTCTCTCTCTCTCTCTTTCAAGAGGTATGTTTTTGCTGATAGCCCAAGAAAAACAGAGTTCACGTGGGAGTAAACTCAAGAAAAGGTCAACTTTATCTAAAAACTCTAAAAAGTCCCATTAAAGAAGATAAAGGAGCATACATTGGTATTGAGAGCATAAAAAAAGTCATTTGAGAAAATCGAAGGCAAACACGTTGATATACATAACACCCTCAAGAGCATCACCTACTTGAAAAAAAGCAGAAAAAAGAGGAATATTTGATGGAATAGTGGGGGAAAACGTGAAAAACAATCACCAATATAAATATACTCGCACTTCGTGCTCGGGAGGGGGGCTTCGCCCCCCTCCACCCCCCGGGGGCTTCGCGTGTTCGCTACGCGG
>NW_007377900.1:183610-195894 GCF_000475195.1 Diaphorina citri | reverse complement strand
ATTCAGCAGAAACTTTTTTCGCCGGTGAGTGGCTGATTGACAGAGCTTTTGATTCAACGGGTAACTCAGGGACGGATACCGGTTCCATAGGTGACTTGTTGCTTGCTGAATCATCAATGGAAACAGATGCTGATTCGACACATTTGGAGTCCAAAATCAGTTTTACTTCAGACTCTGGTTGTTTGGAAGATGTTGATTCGGGTAATTGACTCTCGGCTGCAGGTTTACTTGATTCACTCAACATAGGTTCAGCGGGGGCGATTGTCTTATTAGAGTTATTCACAGAAGTGTGTGGTGCTGATTCACTCAATTCACAGTCAGCAATTGGTTCCTGTTTTATTTTATCACATAGACTACATAGAGCGTCAGAAACTGGATTGGAGATAATATCTTGTTTTGTTGGATTTGATTGACTAAGCGTTGATTCAGACATTGTTTCCTCCTTTGTATTATTGGAAAAGGAATCATTTTGAACCTCAATATTTTCTTTTCTACACTTGAGTCAATTTTTCAATTCCAACTGAACCGAAAAGATCTTCCCTTACTTAGTTCTGAGGTAGTAGTTAAGAAACTTACTTCCTAATTCTCTGAGGAAATCACACTGTCAAATTTGTGTTTACTGTTTGACAATAAACTGGAATTTTTCCAATTCAGGTTCCTAATAAAATTAGTCACAATGTGCTTTTAATCATCTGAGAGTAGAAATAGGTAGAATTTTATTGGATTCTCGAAAATTTTCGCAGTTTCCACTAATCTTACACATAATGTGTGCGTCACAGTCAGTAGGTACGTCGTGGTTTTCACCACTGTCGTATCTTTCCCCCGCCACGAAATATACAGGGTGAACAAAAAACTGTTCAGTAAACCTACCCGGTATAGTGAAAATTGGGGACACCAGAACTTTTGGTTGAAATTAAAAGACTGTAGTATGTAATTAGAAAAGAGGTTTGACGTCACTGCATAATTGCCAAGACCCTTTGGTGACGGGGGTTTTACCCTGCATTTGGCGACAAGCTACACGCCTCCTCAAAGTGATCTCACCCAGCCTGAGTGGGGCGGGAAAAGCCAGTACGCGATTGCCCAGACGGTCACCCATCCAGATACTAACCAAGCGCAACGTTGCTTAACTTCAGTCATCCATTGGAAAGTGATGTATTCAACGAGCTATCGCCGCGCCGCTGACCTCTGAATTGTTTGTAATGTTCATCTTACCCTGTTGGTGTGTAAACCCATAAAGTACAATATAGTTGGCAGAGACTAAAACAGGTAGTACGATCTCTCTAATGGCTAATTTTGTTTTATATGGCCATTTCCCGGTAACGATTGTCAACCGTAGAATCTCACATAGGTAACTCTAGGTACTATCAAAGTTGTTGCCTTGGTATTACCTATCTACTATCTACTCGTAATTCCAAGTAGGTATCTATCGATAATGGAGGAGTTGCAATTGGGAAAACATTATTCATAATAGGTCGATGCCTACGTAAAAAGTTGTGAAAAATCCCAAGCTGAGGTCAAAACTCGGCTTCACTCAACATAGGTTCAGCGGGGGCGATTGTCTTATTAGAGTTATTCACAGAAGTGTGTGGTGCTGATTCACTCAATTCACAGTCAGAAATTGGTTCTTGTGTTATTTTATCACACAGACTATATAGAGCGTCAGAAACTGGATTGGAGATAGTATCTTGTTTTGTTGCATTTGATTGACTAAGCGTCGATTCAGACATTGTTTCCTCCTTCGTATTATTGGAAAAGGAATCATTTTTAACCGGTAGCGTTTCTATGAGCCTCACTTTGTTAGGTACTTCACCATTTCCATCCGTTACTTTAATAACAGTGCAAGGTTCATTCCCTTTACTCACTTCTGTTATATTGTTGCCTATATCATTTGTGTTATCTTGCGATGAAGGTACATTGGACTCTTTGCTGACATCTTCAGGACATTCGTTTATGCTATGTTCACACTCCATGAAATTATCAGGAGTAACACTTTGTGTGTTACTGTCATCTTATCATTTGTGTTATCTTGCGATGAAGGTACATTGGACTCTTTGCTGACATCTTCAGGACATTCGTTTATGCTATGTTCACACTCCATAAAATCATCTGGAGTAACACTTTGTGTGTTACTTTCATTAAAGTTCTTCCTAGAATGGACAATCTCTGATTCTAAATTACCGCTCTCTTCTGCTTTAGGAGTATTGACTTGAGTATTGTCAAATTCAGTCGTAGGATCACTTGAACCAGTGTTAATTTCTTTACTTTCCTGTATGAAGTCCTCACTCGTATCCATTTTGTTATCTATTTCATGAGAATTATGATCCATGTTCACATGAGTAGCACCATCTATTGCATTAACACCTAGAGAAGTCTCATTGGTTGTACACGAGTCTCGAGTGTTCAATTCACAAGTTATGTGTATGTCCTTCATTTCGGGACGAGCATTTTCTAAATTGCTTAAATTCTGTTGAGCATTTTCAGGTAGGTTTAGTGATTCCTGTAAGTCTTGTGCAGAACGAAGTCCTTGTCTGTCTTTAGTAACCAGTTGATTGGGATGGACAGGTATTTCTAGAGGCACATGGGACGACTTTGTATCATTAAGGATTGGAATATGAGTATCTTTAGCTAAGGTATTCGATGAACTTTCAGTACGGTTGTCTTCATTGACTAAGGCAGTGTGTTCGACACTCGTAAAATTTTCAGAAGCGATAGGCTGACAGGATAAGCGTCCCTCGTGGGAGACACGTTGTGATTCCAAGGAAGAACTAGTTTCCCTCGGACTTTCCTGAAGACGTAAGGTTCCTTGTGATTCATAAGTGGAGTCCCTCAGGGCTGGTTTCGTCCTATCACGAACCAAACTCGGCCCTGACAGGATAAGCGTCCCTCGTGGGAGACACGTTGTGATTCCAAGGAAGAACTAGTTTCCCTCGGACTTTCCTGAAGACGTAAGGTTACTTGTGATTCATAAGTGGAGTCCCTCAGGGTTGGTTTCGTCCTATCACGAACCAAACTCGGCTTGTCTTGCTCCATATTATTACTAAGAGATGTATTGGCAGGTAGGGAAGGAATGTCAGCTTTGTGTCGAAGGGCCGTGCGAGTGTGACCACTATTTGTGTTAATTCCCCGAGAAGGATCACTGTTGGCTGATTGAAATGAAGGGGTATTATTTGCACTTGATATTTGTAATGATCGGACAGTTTGGTCATTCGTTTCAGAGGTACTTGAATGTCAGCTTTGTGTCGAAGGGCCGTGCGAGTGTGACCACTATTTGTGTTAATTCCCCGAGAAGGATCACTGTTGGCTGATTGAAATGGAGGGGTATTATTTGCATTTGATATTTGTAATGAACGGACAGTTTGGTCATTCGTTTCAGAGGTACTTGTAGGTAGGGAGCTACGTAATGCTCGAGGTACGTAGACTTTCATGTCAGGGCGACGCGTTCTGTTCCTGAAATCAAACACGATATAATAAAATAAACAAATTGATTTAATACCTATGCAACATGTAGAGATTATTTGTTGGCAACAGGGAAGCCAAGAGCCACTTCACATTTTTTGTGATGATCAAAGCAAAGGTATTCTAATCTTTAATTCTCTGATGTCAACTTTTTCAATGTGATTTCTCAATTTTTCCATTTTTACCTACATGGAAATTTTACATGTTTAATCCTAAAGGGTAAAGGGTCACCCTCCCGGATATGATCAACTGGCACATTCAATGTTGTATCCATAATAATCAATACTGTCAAGTTAGCGTGAGTTGAATGTAGAGATTTAGTATTCTCTTTATTCTAATCTCTAATTCTCTGGTATTCTCTTTATTCTAATATCTCATTCTCTGGTATTCTCTTTATTCTAATCTCTAATTCTCTGGTATTCTCTTTATTCTAATATCTCATTCTCTGGTATTCTCTTTATTCTAATATCTAATTCTCTGGTATTCTCTTTATTCTAATATGTATCTCATTCTCTGGTATTCTCTTTATTCTAATATCTCATTCTCGGGTATTCTCTTTATTTGAATCTCTAATCCTCTGTGTCTCCTCTCAGGGTGTGGTTATGTAAAGAGGTGAGATAGGCCATTCCCGTCCTTTCTTGGCGTGTGGAAAATGATGTGGTAACTTAACACAGCCTTCATGAGCGTGTAAATTTGGCGGGAAATTCGAAATTTCGATTATTATTATTATTTTTTTTTGCGTAACTTGTACAATCTGAATTCATTTTTTACATTTTACCTCGAGTTTGCACGTTTATATTATACTTTTCATTTATATTAGATATTACAAACAAGAGAATTGCAAAGCAAATAGAAAAATATAATATAAATTTTAAACATGGCCGCCCCGGGACAGAGGGTTAGAAAAAATACCCAACACTACCACGCTATCCTTGCTTAAGTTACCACTCCAATGCAAAACTGTAGAAACAATATCCTATCATTCCTATCTCACCTCGTCCGAGCTCATCTCAACCCGGTCCATAACCACACCCTCATACTCACACTTTCGAGGGCGGCTCTAGAAAATAAAAACGACAGGTTTAAAATAAGGTACAAAAATAAAACACAATACACTTCTTAATTTCAACATACTTTGCACTTCTTAATTCAACGGAAGCACAAGAACATAAGGCAAAATACCTTCCCATCTTAACTTCGTACACAAAAACCCCACTCCGAAGGGCAAACAGCCCTAAAGGATGGGTTGTTTTGCATCTCCTCTCCAGATTCTCACTACTGGTCAGCAATCGCCTCTCGCCCCCCTCACTTCCTCCACCGTTCATTCGTCTCAAATGAGGAGGCGTGTAAATATTCATAGCTGCTTTTCTGGACGAACTCGTGGAGGAGGGAGCAGTGAGAGAATTTGCTGCTTTCTCACTTGACGTAGACTGGAGGCTTTGTGTTTTGGACGCTTCTGATTGAGGTACGAGTTGAATGGAAGAGAGCGGAGACTGTTTTGATTTGGTCTCTGCTGGACTGAAAACGAGAGAAAAAAGAAAATGATAATGTGTGTAACCAAGCAGTGAGACTTCTTATGATTTTTTTTAATCTATACTTAATTGTCTGGTTTTTAGAATGATAAGAGGTGGAGTATATTTTTTTTTCTTGTGAAATCAGAACTAATTCATACGGGAATACGAGCGATAGGTCGCGAGTTCGATTCCCGCTGGGGCGAACTCTATCCTAAACAGATAAGGTTTGTTCTTGGAACAGCTGGATGTTTCCTATCCTGTCCTATTTCTCTCATCGATTTCGGGAAGATGAGACCTTTCCATGTTACAGTTCCATCTAACAAACCTACTTTTTTTTCTTCTTTTGATTTGGTCTCTGCTGGACTGAAAACGAGAGAAAAAAGAAAATGATAATGTGTGTAACCAAGCAGTGAGACTTCTTATGATTTTTTTAATCTATACTTAATTGTCTGGTTTTTAGAATGATAAGGTGGAGTATATTTTTTTTTTCTTGTGAAATCAGAACTAATTCATACGGTAATACGAGCGATAGGTCGCGAGTTCGATTCCCGCGGGGGGCGAACTCTATCCTAAACAGATAAGGTTTGTTCTTGGAACAGCTGGGTGTTTCCTATCCTGTCCTATTTTTCTCATCGATTTCGGGAAGATGAGACCTTTCCATGTTACAGTTCCATCTAACAAACCTACTTTTTTTTTCTTCTTCTAAAACAAAGATCAGTATTTCACATTGCTTACTCGTCTTTTTTCAAACTGGAATCACACACGGCGATTCTCCTAGCTGCTCCCTCTCCTACTGACAGGGAGCTGAGCTGATGCTTGACTGCATAGCTATCACACACTGTATGATGAATGAGGAAGCGTCTCCAATTGTTCAGAGGGGGAAACAGAAGAACACTGGAAACGAGAGGAAGAGATGTGCAATGATATTAGTGGTTCAATAAGTTAACTGGCTTTACCTTAACAGGGTAAAAGAGTCTTTGATAGCCTACTGGGCTGCAAATTCAAGCGAATTTTTTTTTTTTTTTTTTTTTTTTTTTTTTTTGTACAGTTATTTTGGCCAAAATTGTACCTAATCAATATGGGACTATCTTATCTTCTTCTCTACTCCGGAGATTGAAATCGGAAAGGACCTGACCTTGGGTTTGAAACCTAGACATAGGAGTGAAGCACATTGAACTATGCAGAAGTGTAAGTAGAGATCTTAAGTTGAACCTAGTAATATTATAATTTGTGCAAATTTGTCTTCGTATATGTATGAAAGTTGAAGCATCCAAAGAAATGAGCATTCACAGCTCAAATTTCCAAATATCTCAAACAACACGGACGTCCGCTCTTATCTGCCATATTGGTTTACCACATTAATCATCCTCAGGGCCTCTGATACAGCGGACAAGCTGACCAACTTCCAGGTAAGACCTATATCCCATACCTCATTAATTCGCCGATCATTTTGACTCAGTGAACGATATTTGGCAGCAGAACCTCTCCCACAAAATCGGCAAGATAAAACTCAGAGCTCTCTTGTTCGTTCATAAAATGCAACAACCTTAGTATGTACTCCGGTATTCGACTATATTCGAGTAAAGGTGCCCCTGCTTTCACCAATTCAATTGCACAAGTTCAGAAACCGACTTTTCTTAATAAAGTCGTAAGCTCTACCTGCTGTGAGAGCGAAGAGACAGAAGATTAGTGGTTGCCAACATTAACAGGAGCTAGGTGCCGTCCTATGTAATACTTTATATTCCAGAGCCTGGAACTACTGTCACACACAAAGCCAATATACAGTGAATTAGTTCCATGCTTGGATCAACGTTTGCTTTATAATTTGCCGATGCGATTAGCACTCTATGGGATGTAACATTCTGGTTTGTACTATATATTTGGCCATGCGTCAGCTAATGTTACTCGTGACTCTGTAAATTCATCAGATTACATTTCGTCCCCAGCTGGCCACCCTAGAATAATACCTACGCATACTATATTACGTTATCACTGTAATTCTGATTACAGAAAAGCTGATTTTGCTCACAATTTACCCGATAATGATTAAATTCGCCAGAAGCTTTCATATCAAGTTTGCGGACAATTGTTTCAAAAATGGGACTATGATAAGTGGTTCGGCTATAAGGTTATGGCGAAACAAAGGTGATTTTTTAAAAGGGTACCTTTATGTGGTGCTTGAATTCACGATTTGACTGAAGAGTTTAATAGGAAAATTCTCCTGTCTCATATTATTTGAACACGTTCCTGCAAAATGTTATCAATTATTGGTATAAACTTTTGAAAGTTGTATGGTGATACAAAAGACATACTAACAAATTGCGACGGAGGAAGAATGCCGTTCATACTCGTAAAATTTCACGTTCGTGCAGAGGGACATGTTTACAGTTAGCGTGCATCCCTAAGACAACAGTGTCCAGCTGAACAACAGATAACTGGTATACTCGGTAAGTAATGTCGTAAAAGAACCATTCTGATTCGATAAAGACATTGAGGACTTCACAAACGATAGACATCTAAAATATAAGAACCCAATGTAGACTCCACAAAAGATACAATCTGCACAAGCAGAACCGGAAACTTTCACCTGCGTATGAAAATAATTGCGATGCACCAGTCAGGACGACTAGTACACTATACCGAACTTCTAAGATACTTATGGTTCATCCATTTGAATATGGCAGCAAGGATTCATCTAAAAAGTAGGCTACGTTGCCAAACGTGTCAAAGGTTCAACGGTAGAATATCTTTAAAGGAGGAAGGTACATTGCACAGTGCTTCCTCCCACAATGATACTTTTTTTTTTATGCCGATGGTATTCAGTATTCGTAATGATTTATGTATTCCTATAAAAAGTAACGAAAAGATGATTTCTTACTAGAATTGAATAATAATAAATTGTTTATTATTATTTTATTTCATTTTTTGAACAAAGACTTTGTTTGGACTGCTCAAGTAAAGGGAAAGGGACTTTTCAGTCTCATTTTGGCAGTATATTGCTCTAAATAAAATAATTAATTGATAACATTGCTCTAAATAAAATAATTAATTACTAAAAAACTGAAATTAGAACAACACGATGTCTACTAAATCCAGATAGGTAATGATAATGAATGATCACAAACATACCAAATTGCATAATAAGTACCCGATGCGAGTATTAAAAATAGATACCATCTTTACCTGTTCTAGAATTCAACCTCTTGGACTTGACCCTCAAAAAAAAGGTTACAGATCGAAGCTACCTCTGCTTTTTAAAAGAGAGAGTTTATAAAAATAGACCTTTACCTTAATTGCAACAATGCAAGGAGTTCTCGCATTCTGATTGGTTCTTTCATTTTGGGTCGATGACTCCTTGCTGCCATATTCATCTGGATGAATCATAATTGGGCTTCAATTAGCCAAAAGTGACTGTGAAATCCAGCCTGGGCAGTACAATAATCATGTTACACAATCCAATACCTACTATAAAAGAGAGAGTTTATAAAAATAGACCTTTACCTTAATTGCAACAATGCAAGGAGTTCTCGCATTCTGATTGGTTCTTTCATTTTGGGCTTCAATTTCATAATTGGGCTTCAATTAGCCAAAAGTGACTGTGAAATCCAGCCTGGGCAGTACAATAATCATGTTACACAATCCAATACCTACTATGTGATGAAATGGATCTCTTACCTCTGTCAATGTTATTCTTGTTTAGACTCTGGATGACCTCAGTTCCTCAGTATTATACGCAACTATTAAGTTGACATAAGCACTGGTAAAATAGTGACACACTGAACCACTGGACAAACATTTTTCATTAAATTAGAAAATTTATGAACCAAGGTCTCTTCAACCCCATCTAATTTAAATGTAAACAAATGTGTGTGTGTGTGTCCCCCGAGACCCCTCCACTTTGGGTAATTTGGGACAGAGTTCAGGCATCTGCATCTCTGGAAGTTTGGAACATATTTTTGACAATGTGATGTAGTTAGTCTGACAGTGTACACTTCACACAGTGATGGAGGGTATGGCTGACACTAATTGGGCTTCAATTAGCCAAAAGTGACTGTGAAATCCAGCCTGGGCAGTACAATAATCATGTTACACAATCCTATACTAACTATGTGATGAAATGGATCTCTTACCTCTGTCAATGTTATTCTTGTTTAGACTCTGGATGACCTCAGTTCCTCAGTATTATACGCAACTATTAAGTTGACCTAAGCACTGGTAAAATAGTGACACACTGAACCTTGTTTAGACTCTGGATGACCTCAGTTCCTCAGTATTATACGCAACTATTAAGTTGACCTAAGCACTGGTAAAATAGTGACACACTGGACCAGACTGACTTACCTATTGACAGATTGCCTTGAACTTATGAAACTATCAAGATCAGTGATAACTTTCTCCAAGAATAAAACATCTTCATCATTCAGATAACGAATCCCTCGGTTGGGTTCCAGCTTGACTGCAGACTGATAACTTGTGAGTAAGTTGTGAGGTTCTTATCATTGGAGAGATAACAAACAGAAGAAGCGTTAGGCTTACCAATCATGAAGCTGTATTTGACTCCATATACTCGTAGAATCCTGGACGGAAAGTAGAAAAATGCAGCCGGAACGCATCAGTTATTGTTGAGGTTACAGGAAAACATATGCTGAAAAAGAACATTTTTGTACCCTAAATGATACAGGAGGAAATGAAAATCTTATTCTTACAGAGAACTTTATGACAAACAAACAGAAGAATGTCAGACTATCACAGAATTTCTATTTCTTATCAGATCCTTGAGGAAATTCCATTTCTGTAGCTTTTCTTCTTTTAGAAATGTAAATGAGATGAGATTCACAAAATTTTTGATGGGTCTTTTCCTTTTAAGGTTAATGTTGGCAGCACTGTGATTGTTCTTTTCAAAAACGGTGTGCCCAACAAAAAAGTATGCAAGGACGAATGTCACTAACAGATGAGATTTTTGATGGGTCTTTTCCTTTTAAGGTTAATGTTGGCAGCACTGTGATTGTTCTTTTCAAAAACGGTGTGCCCAACAAAAGAGTATGCAAGGACGAATGTCACTAACAATTTTATTTTAACTTTTTTATGAATGTTGAATATCCTGGAAAATTCCTCTTCCCTTTTTCTTTTGAAAGCTAAAAGATCTCTTACATTAAAATAATAAACTAATGTTGGAACGTGAAGTGATTATGAGATATTTTCCATTAAACCTCCGGAGAACCAAAAGTCCAAAACTCCGTAGATTAGCCAAGTTTTCAGTGGTGGCGCACCTGAGATAGACAAACAAATTTCAGTTTTGCGCACGAAAATTCAAATTCTTTTGGCAGAGCCATGAAAATTTTCCGTTTTGGAAAAGTGATTTTCCACGAAGTTTTCCGGAGTGATCTCTTACATTAAAATAATAAATTAATGTTGGAACGTGAAGTGATTATGAAATATTTTCCATTAAACCTCCGGAGAACCAAAACTCCGTAGATTAGCCAAGTTTTCAGTGGTGGCGCACCTGAGATAGATAAACAAATTTCAGTTTTGCGCACGAAAATTCAAAATTTTTTGGCACAGCCATGAAAATTTTCCTGTTTTGGAAAAGTGATTTTCCACGAAGTTTTCCGGAGCTACAAGTTTTAAATCAGTCCAGCCAAATGCGTAGTGTTTCCTTTTATGAGTAGATTCAGTTTTATCCTTCAGATCATGTTCTTGAGCTAGTGTGTGCATAATAATAGTAAGTACTTTTGACAATATTTTGACTGGTAGTCAGCTAAATCAAAAAATCAATGACTACGAGAACTTTTGAAAGCTTACTTTGTATCTATTCATCTAATGATGAAAGTCCGACATTCATTCACAGACGGTTGTGTCACTGTTTGTACAGCATTGACAAAGAGTTCAAGGCCATTGTTTGAATATGAATGTCATACTTTGTATCTATTCATCTAATGATGAAAGTCCGACATTCATTCACAGACGGTTGTGTCACTGTACAGCATTGACAAAGACTTTGTATCTATTCATCTAATGATGAAAGTCCGACATTCATTCACAGACGGTTGTGTCACTGTACAGCATTGACAAAGAGTTCAAGGTAGGGATGGGTAAATATTCTCTGAGTCGATTCAAAGAGTCGAATATTTCAAAAGAATCGTGAATCGCGATTCTTAAATTCAAAGAATCGCGATTCTTTGAAGAGTCGCGATTCTTTGAAGAGTCGAGGTTGTACCTACGTTGCCGTGCCCTGTACAACTACAAACTACTCAATCTCATTGGTTACGAGAGTGATCCTGTGTGCTGTCTCTCTCTCACTACAAAAGAATCGCGATTCTTTTAGAGTCGATTCTTTGAGTCGAATATTTGAAAAGAATCGAATCGTGGTATTCGAATATTCAAAAAGAGTCGAATATCCCATCCCTAGTTCAAGGCCATTGTTTGAATATGAATGTCACAAAAGACATGGATTGCCATTGATGTAGAGGAAAACTGCCCATTTTATGTTGGGATACATTACAAGATACAGAGGAAATAAACATGGGGAAATCCCAGTGGGATACATTACAAGATACAGAGGAAATAAACATGGGTAAATCCCAGAAAAATTCTAAAAAAGGGCTTTTCTTTTGATTGAGAAATTCAATGTCATCTACACTGAAATGAGTTCTAGATAGCAGCCTCTTATTAAAATACCCAAGTATTTGTATTTGTAGTGATAGTTCAGATGTCTACTACTCCGATTATTTTCCAGGAATTCCTGTAGACCTCACAATGGACAGTGTAGCATTAGCTGTAGCCACAGTCCATCTGGCAATTTGTCCATTCACAAAGGTGGAGGAAAGTTTCAATCTACAAGCCATGCATGATATTTTCTACCACAACATGAACATCAGTGCATATGATCATCTTGAGTTTCCGGGGGTTGTTCCAAGAACATTCCTAGGACCTTTGTTCATATGAAAAAAGTAGGTAGGTATATCCTTCTGAATTACTGAGAGGACAGTTTTATCCATCTTCTTCAAGTCTCAAGGCTTATTCTTTCAAGGACTTCCAACTTTTCAAAAAATTTGCTGTATAATGAAAGACAAGAAATCCTTTGTTGAATTAGCTTAGCTTCTTAACCCCAGTTCCCCTCTTTATTTCTGAAATTCTGGCTTTTTTTTTCTTTTTTTGAGGGAGAAAATCTCATTTAACTTAAGAATCCTGCTTGTTTCCCCCTGTTATTTCCAGTGATGTTTGCTCTGCATGCATGGCTAAAACCATGTAGGGGGTCAGGGGAAATGTAGGGGGTTGAGGGGAGGATTCTCCTACATTTTGACCATAGGTTTG
>NW_007377900.1:134864-183468 GCF_000475195.1 Diaphorina citri | reverse complement strand
GTATCTGCGGTTGTTCGCGGTATCCGCGGTTTGTTCGCGGTATCCGCGGTTTGTTCGCGGTATCCGCGGTTTGTTCGCTTTATTCGCGGAAACAGGGAAGCCAAGAGCCACTTCACATTTTTTGTGATGATCAAAGCAAAGGTATTCTAATCTTTAATTCTCTGATGTCAACTTTTTTCAATGTGATTTCTCAATTTTTCCATTTTTACCTACATGGAAATTTTACATGTTTATTCCTAAAGGGTTACAACAGGGAAGCCAAGAGCCACTTCACATTTTTTGTGATGATCAAAGCAAAGGTATTCTAATCTTTAATTCTCTGATGTCAACTTTTTTTCAATGTGATTTCTCAATTTTTCCATTTTTACCTACATGGAAAGTTTACATGGTTAATCCTAAAGGGTCAGCCTCCCGGATATGATCAACTGGCACATTCAATGTTGTATCAATAATAATCAATACTGTCAAGTTCGCGTGAGTTGAATGTAGAGATTTAGTATTCTCTTTATTCTAATCTCTAATTCTCTCTGTCTCCTCTCAGGGTGTGGTTATTAAAGAGTTGAGATAGGCCATTCCCAACCTTTCTTGGCGTGTGGAAAATGATAGGGTAACTTAACATAGCATTCATGAGCGTGTAAAGTTGGCGGGAAATTCGAAATTTTGATTTTTTTTTTTTTGCGTAACTTGTACAATCTGAATTATTTTTTTACATTTTACCTCGAGTTTGCACGTTTATATTATACTTTTCATTTATATTAGATATTACAAACAAGCAAATTACAAAGCGAGAAATTCAATGTCATCTACACTGAAATGAGTTCTAGATAGCAGCCTCTTATTAAAATACCCAAGTATTTGTATTTGTAGTGATAGTAGACATGTGAGTCAGCCTCTTAAAATACCCAAGTATTTGTATTTGTAGTGATAGTTCAGATGTCTACTACTCCGTTTATTTTCCAGGAATTCCTGTAGACCTCACAATGGACAGTGTAGCATTAGCTGTAGCCACAGTCCATCTGGCAATTTGTCCATTCACAAAGGTGGAGGAAAGTTTCAATCTACAAGCCATGCATGATATTTTCTACCACAACATGAACATCAGTGCATATGATCATCTTGAGTTTCCGGGGGTTGTTCCAAGAACATTCCTAGGACCTTTGTTCATATGCCTCCTGTCTAGTCCATTTTATTTCCTTTTGGAACAATATGAAGTGTCCAAATTCTCTGTACAATTATTAGGTAGGTATGCCTCTAATATTTTAAAGTTATTGAACAATATCTTCAGGGTGTCTACCAGACTGGAAAACCAGGAATTGTCAGGGAATTTCACGGAGACTGGAAAAGTCAGGGAATTTCTCAAAAAAATGACAAAAATCCAAAAAAGTCAGGGAATTTTTCAAAGCCTAAAAAAAAAAGAATTTTTGGTCCATAAAAAAGTATGCGACCTTGAAGGGGCAACTCATATTTTCTCGATCACAAAAGACATGGATTGCCATTGATGTAGAGGAAAACTGCCCATTTTATGTTGGGATACATTACAAGATACAGAGGAAATAAACATTGGGAAATCCCAGAAAAATTCTAAAAAAGGTCTTTTCTTTTAATTGAGAAATTCAAAGTAGAAAAATGCAGCCGGAATGCATCAGTTATTGTTGAGGTTACAGGAAAACATATGCTGAAAAAAGAACATTTTTGTACCCTAAATGATACAGGAGGAAATGAAAATCTTATTCTTACAGAGAACTTTATGACAGGTGGGTTTATTATAACGTAAAACAACGCTTTTGTTAGACGTAGGTTTTCATAAAATGTTCAGCATTAGCTAGACCGAATCATCTGTGTTTTATATGAGACCAAACACGTGTATTTTACATTCACTGCAGCACGCGCTAATATCATTTCATTCTTAATTTCTAGATACAACAAGACCGAATACCTGAAGCCTGGAGGTCCCGAACTGATGGCATTCACTCATCTGATCGTCGAAGCCAAAAGCAAGTACTCGCCCAACCTCAAACCTTACGTTAAAACCCACAACATTATATCCATCATTGAAACCTTCTCACATCTCCAGTTCAGCTATCTCAACTATATTAACAACGTGGTCAACATCAAAACCAAACCCATCCTGTATATTCTCAAACGGAAGGACCTCATACGCAACCCTGAGGCATCCCCTAACCGGTCAGAACCAGGACAAACCTCAGACACAGGATCTCGCGAGAGAAGTGAATCACCAGACAATAGGGTAAGCAGTGACAAAGTTGTCATCAGTAAACCGAGTGAAACGGAAACTCCAGAGAAAGAGAAATTAGACGAACGAGTCAAAAGCGAACCAAAAGTCGATGTACGAGTCAAAGACGAAGCAAAAGTCGATGAGAAGAGCGTCGAAGAAAGTGTGCGTGAAAGTATAAAGGAGAGACTGAAAGCGGGGATCAAAGAGAGTTTGCAAGCGGCTAAAGAGAAACGAAGGAGTAAATCCGAGAGAGAAGAGATCCCGGAGAAAGTATTACTCCCCATTAACATGGATGAACAAAGCAAGGGAGATTTCATAGGAGCCAAATATGAAGAGGAGGTGTGTACGAATTGTAATGGTAAAGTAAGTGAGGAAATAGAAATTGTTAGAAAGGGAGGAGAGAGCAAGGGAAATGTGCAGGGAGATGCAAAGGTGAATTCTATTCGGGAAGATATTAAGAAGAAGATCATGAAGTATAGGCTGAAAGAGAAGATCGAAAGTAAGAACCGAGTTGAGGAAACTGTGGATACTGAGAGTTCTGATGAATACATTAATATAGAGGACGAGTGAGGAAAGCAGTGGGAGAGAGAGAGAGAAAAAAAAGCAGCTTTAATATGATTTTCGGATTTATTTAGAAGATCGAAAGTAAGAACCGAGTTGAGGAAACTGTGGATACTGAGAGTTCTGATGAATACATTAATATAGAGGACGAGTGAGGAAACCAGTGGAAGAGAGAGCAAAAAAAAAGCAGCTTTAATATGATTTTCGGATTTATTTTTTTTTTTATCCTACCATTTTTACTGTAGGATTATTCAAATGGCTTTCATTTTGAAAGGTAATCAAAACAAAAAAGACTTAAGAATTAAGGAAAAGACAATTGGGCAAAGCATTGCTCCTCTTGCACTATACCTAATTGCATTTTTCTTTCTCAAGGTATTTGCAAGTATTGAATACAATTTATGTTAAATTGTATCTTAGATTTTCGGATTTATTTTTTTTATCCTACCATTTTTACTGTAGGATTATTCAAATGGCTTTCATTTTGAAAGGTAATCAAAACAAAAAAAGACTTGAGCATTAAGGAAAAGACAATTGGGCAAAGCATTGCTCCTCTTGCACTATACCTAATTGCATTTTTCTTTCTCGAGGTATATTCGCAAATATTAAATACAATTTATGTTAAATTGTATCTTAGTTATAAACTAAATTTAGGTTGTTTGTACCTACGTATAAAGAGCATTTTTCGTTTCATAAAAAAATCAATGGAAAGCAGTCAGAGGAAACGATTTCGGAATCGAAATCTCTTTTAATCGTTTCTTCGAAGTTTTATTGAGAAAAATATGTGATAAGAGCCAGAGTTTTTAACAGTTTTCAAAAATGTGAAAGATTTTAAATTTTACACTCTTTTACTTAAAGTTAGTATTTATTGTTATTGCAATCTTCTTGTAAGTACCTTTACCGTTCTGGATTTTATTATTAAATATTATACACATTTTATAATTTGACTGCAACCATCTCGTGTATTGTATATGTTAGTATTGACTGTCCAGTAATTGTCATATTTAATGCAGTAAAGTATAAGTTTGTACAAGTAAAGGTTCCCCCCCTCTCTATTCCCTTTTCCTCGTTTCCCTTGTTCATTCCCTATTCTTTTCCGTCTTTCCTCCTCCCTCCTCCATCCTGTATCTTGTCTCCCCTATCTCTCCCTCTTCCTTGATTTCCTACCTTTCTTCCACCCCTGATGTTCTTCCTTCCTCCCTCCCCTAGCATTTCTCCCCCCATCTTCTTCCCTCCCTTATTTTCTTCACGGGTAATCTGGATATAACCTCGTTAAGACCAAGGAACATATCCTGGGACGTATACCAATCACTGAGAAATGAAATTCTAGTCGTGGAACATACCCATTTCTCAAATGAAATTTCTATCAGATAGGTCTAATAACAAGGACCACAACAGATTCTGATTGTGCCCTTAAAAGATCTATTGGAAGGGAACCCTAGAAAATTATTTTACGAGTGGATTATTTTATTCTAGATTCTAGTCGTGGAACATACCCATTTCTCAAATGAAATTTCTATCAGATAGGTCTAATAACAAGGACCACAACAGATTCTGAATGTGCCCTTAAAAGATCTATTGGAAGGGAACCCTAGAAAATTATTTTACGAGTGGATTATTTTATGTTCATTTTATTTATCTCTCTCCCACACTGCACCCATATCCTAATTTAAAACATGTACCATCACTTTGTTTTTGTTTTCTATTCGAAAAAGTAGGACTTTATTTTTATTCCAGGAGGCCATATAAAAATAAAAATAGCTCCAAACACGACAATAATTAAATTTCCGAGGAAAACAAAAACAAATCCCCCTCTCTCGTCTCGTCCCTCTCCTTCCTTCCCCTCTCCAATTTAAAACATGTACCATCACTTTGTTTTTGTTTTCTATTCGAAAAAGTAGGACTTTATTTTTATTCCAGGAGGCCATATAAAAATAGCTCCAAACACGACAATAATTAAATTTCCGAGGAAAACAAAAACAAACCCCCCTCTCTCGTCTCGTTCCTCCTCTTCCTTCCCCTCTCCCTCTTTCTCTCTCTCTCTTTCCCCCTTTCCCTTCCTGGATTTCCCATCTCCTTACCTCTTCTCCCTCCATTTTCTCCCCCTCCCCTCTCCCCTCCTGTCTCTTCTCGTCCCTCCTCTTCCTTACCCTCTTCCACTTTTCCCCCTCTCCCTTTCTTGCCTCCCTACCTTGATTCCATATCTCCTTACCTCTTCTTTTTTCCTTCTTCTCCCTCCTTCTTCTTCCCCTCCCCTCTCCCCTCCTGTCTCTTCTCCATTTTCCTCGATTCCCTTGTTCATTCCTTCTTCTTTACCGTCCATGCTCCTCCATCCTGTCTCTTGTCTCCCCTCCTCTCTCTCCATTTTCCTCGATTCCTAGTTCCTTACCTCTTCTTTTCCACCCTTCTCCCTCCGTTTTCTCCTTCTCCCCTCCTCTCTATTCCCTTTTCCTCGTTTCCCTTGTTCATTCCCTATTCTTTTCCGTTTTTCCTCCTCCCTCCTCCATCCTGTCTCTTGTCTCCCCTATCTCTCCCTCTTCCTTGATTTCCTACCTTTCTTCCATCCCTGATGTTCTTCCTTCCTCCCTCCCCAAGCATTTCTCCCCCCATCTTCTTCCCTCCCTTATTATCTTCACGGGTAATCTGGATATAACCTCGTTAAGACTAAGGAACATGTCCTGGGACGTATACCAATCACTGAGGGAGTTTTCTAAAGGTTTTAGGACGTTGCGTTGATGTAAAAGAAAGAAGGTGAGGAAGAAAGGGAGAGGGAAGGGGAGTAGGAAGAGATGTGATGAAATACGAAAAGAAAAAGGGAAAAAGAAGAAGAAATAATTTTATCTATTTACTTAGCATACCTATGTACTATTGTACTTACATTGCACTTACCTAATATTAATTGCCGATTGTCTAATTTTGATCTTGGAGCTTAAAGAAAAAAGAAAGGAATTTCTTTTCTTTTAAGTTACCCTTAGAGGTGCATTCATTATTCATTTCATATTAAAGAAGTTGAAATACCTTGAAATAATTCTCGCCTATTCTTCACTATTAGTGATTTACTCCAGTTAGTAAAGCATAGGTACCTACTAGATGTAACTCTTGAAAAATATTGCACTTGGATAGATAACGTACGTATTGTACTATTGAAATCACCCAGAATTTTATCCGAATGGAAGAAAAACCAATCACCTCGTTCCTTCATCGATGAAAATTTTCAATAAACAACAATGCCCGTATCTAATATCTATCTCTTCATCCAGGTTTAACAATACACATTTCAGCTCGAATCATTTCGTGTTTCAATTTTAATATCCGGGATCTACTTATATTCCCGTAGAATGATTTGCTAAATCTAGTGAAAGAATAATGATGATATATTAAACCTCTTCGTTCTCACCCCCTCCCTCTTCTGGTCTGGAAAATAGGTACGAATAAATCTTGATAATGGTTAACTTTCGGCGAGGAATTTCCGCCAGTGCCGACGCGCGAAGTGACGCTGTGGAGAAGAAGTTGAAGTCGATTTCTTCTTTTGTTGGAATTTGAAGTCGATTTTATTGTAATTTGAAGTCATTTCATTAAATCATTGGAATTTGAAGTTGATTTATAGGAATTTAAAGTTAATTTCTTAAATCATTGGAATTTAAAGCCAATTTCTTCAGTTATTATTATTTTGAAGCTCAATTCCTTAATTTGATGGAGTTTTAGGTCGATTTTCGAGTTGAAATTTACTTTGAATTTGGAGTCAACTTCTGAATTTTCCATGTGAAACTTAAAACCGATTTATTCTTCTCTTGGTTTTACAGATTTTCCTTCGGATTGAATTGTTTTCTAATTCCCTTATCCTCCCCTTCTGACTGCGCTCCTTCTCTTGGTTTTACAGATTTTCCTTCGGATTGAATTGTTTTCTTAGTTTCATTTACAGATTTCCCTTATCCTCCCCTTCTGACTGCGCTTTCCATTTTCTGGAGAAAATTTCAGTAGACGTTACCCATGAGTAAACTTACCCTTCGCCTCTACCTAATCACGGTGAAATATTTCCGCACTCACTGTTCCTTCTCTTACATAAACTTTTCTTTCTCATATTATAAATGCAAACGAGGGGCAAGGGGCTGTTATTGCTTGTTTATTATTATTTTTTTTTTTTCGAGTTTTTAAATATTTAATGTTCTCGCACAGGAAAAAGCCTTCTGGGACCAATTTCATCGGAAATATTAGGTACCTCCACTCATCTTTTTTTCCAACTAATATCCAAAATAAATAATCACAATATTGCCTACTTTTGTGTTCGCCCTGAGAACAAAATGTAGTTTGTACCTATGTAGTTTGTAATCTTCCATAAATTCGTACCTATAGCTAAGTCGTTTGTGCTCTTCTATAAATCCCTACCCAAAGCCTTAACGGATTAGACAAACTTTTATAGGTATACTTTACTCGTAGATAAAAGGCACATGCTTAATGTGTATCCAAGTACCTACCTAGGTAGGTATATTAGGTACCTACCTATCTACGAACATCAGGTAATAGAGTTTAGGGTACCTAATTTACGTAGGCACCTAAGTACCTAAGTTTAGTGCCTGATGTCTTTTTTAAATGAGGTTTGACAGAGTTTGGTACGGCAACATATGTTTGTGTACGATTTCTTCAATTTAAATCTACATGAGTACATTCTACGTAGGTATTATCTACATTCTACATAGTCGGTACTACAAATTCCCATATCGCACGAGTACATAGAAGGAAAAACGCATTTAGCTTATATGGGCAGAACATGATGTACAAATTAAAAACATTTTAAAAATGTGTGATTCACGAATATGACCTCTTTGTCTTGCTTTCATACCAATAGGGTCTTTCAATTTGTCAGCTTAGTTTACCTTTTATTATCTATTGTCACCAACATGACCAACATCACACAATATTAATAGGTACCTTTGATGCCCATCACCGTAACAAAAATACCTACTTTGAAAAATGCAACTCAATATCGTATTCATATCCCTATTTCTATAACAATTTTACTAGTATAATTACTTGGATAAACTACAGGAAAACAAACATTTTGCCCTCGTAAAATGTAAATAGTATTCGGAAAATACATGTACTGGGTCGCTCAAAATAACAACTGTGATCATCTGATTTGTATTAGGTACCTATTCAAAGGAGACTACAGAGTCCTTTTACCTTTTCTCTATTAAGAGGCCCTTCCTATTATCCTAATACCTAATAGGTAACTTAGATATTTTAGTTAAATGTTTCATTTACTACTGACACATTACTACAGACAAACAAACATTTTTATGATGGGATCTTAAGTTTAATATCAAAATGTAATAAGGGTTAAACTCTCCTATCGCGGATTGTGTAGAACCCTGTAAAGATTAAGGAAATGTAAAAGTGTAAGTGTATTACAAAGTTTTCCAAGTGACTGAATTCCCTCCCCCCTTCTTCCTCACTGCCTGATGGTATATGATTGCTCAGAAGTCAAGTACCTGAAATACATTTAGGTATTATGTATATTTGGATATACATCATGTGTACCTACTCTTACGTACTTATGGACCTATATGTATACAAGAGATGTGTTTTTCAGTGGCCTATTTCAAGAATGACTCTGCACGCCCTGGCCGGGATTTGAACTCAGCACCTCCGGGTTGAGAGCCAGTGCTCTTAACCACTCGGCCACAGAGACAACAGACAACGGGGTCATAAAAGAATAGAGAGAAAGGATGGGAAATGGGGGAAAAACTGCTGACTGCTATAAGAAGGAATGATGACTCAAGAAAAACCCCGCAGTAAAAATTGAGAGAAAGGAATTGAATCGGAAAAAAAACTTATCTCTCTTTTACAACTTCCTTGCCAAGTTTCATCTTAATTTTTTTCTTCTTTCTTGTAGACATAAATGAGAGAGGAAAGGTAGGTAGGTAGGTATAAGTACCTACTTACTTCTGATGGTACCTGAATAAAATGTTATTGAACTTTTAAATTTCAAATTATTAGCAATTTCGTATAGGTCTTTTTACTTTTTTTACCCTTTGATAAAAAAAAAACCTAGATCTGTAATTTACGGATATCCTCTTGATGTACCTATGTACCTACCATAAGAAGAGTTAATAAAGAAAGTATTCTTCGCTTAGGTAAATGAAGAATTGGAATTCATGGTAGGTAGGTAGGTAGGAAGGTATAGGTATGTTTGGTTTGAGCATATTTGTAGAAAAAGATAGATACTCAGATTATGTACCTATGCCTATGTACGTATCGTCTTCTTCTGAGGTTGGCAAACAGTATCCACCTTTGTAGTACCTACATATTTGCCGTAGGTACCACCCACTGAGTTTTAAGAGCCTGGGCAAATATTTACCACGTTCGAAATATTTACCAGGTTCGAAAATGAAAAGACAAATAAGAGAAAATACCCATTTGTACTCTTTGAACAGCAGCGACATGAGGCATGCTTTAAAGAGTGAAATGAATGTGTTTTTAGATGTTGATTCTATCCCCAGAATTGGGGATAGAATCATGGCATAGAATATCATATGTAGATTCAGTACAGATTCTCTTTTTACTGCCCCTTTTACATAGGAAAGAGAGGAATGCCTTCTTAGAGTCCTTAGGGACTAAAGAATTCTAGTCCTTTAAACGCAATAATAAAGCATGACACCAAAGTATCTTCTCGATTGATTCTCTCTCTCTCTCTTTTAGGTCTTCCCTCCAATCATGCAAAAGTCGAGTTTTTTTTTCCAAAATTGACCTTTTTCCATTTCAGCCCCTCAGAATCCACCACTGTTTGGCAGAACATAAGTATTACATAGAACATAGGTGGTATTTACATAGAATTTGAGTATTACATAGAACTTAAGTATTACATAGAAGGTTTTAAAACTTACATAGGAACGTGAAGGGTTGCATTTCTTCAATTTAAATCTACATGAGTACATTCTACGTAGGTATTATCTACATTCTACATAGTAGGTACTACAAATTCCCATATCGCACGAGTACATAGAAGGAAAACGCATTTAGCTTATATAGGCAGAACATAAGTATTACATAGAACATCGGTGGTATTTACATAGAATTTGAGTATTACATAGAAGGTTTTAAAACTTACATAGGAACGTGAAGGGTTGCATTTGATGGCAAAACTCCGCGCTTGTGAAAACAAACATTTTGCCCTCGTAAAATGTAAATAGTATTCGGAAAATACATGTACTGGGTCGCTCAAAATAACAACTGTGATCATCTTATTTGTAGTAGGTACTCAAAGGAGACGACAGAGTCCTTTTACCTTTTCTCTATTAAGAGGCGGCCCTTCCTATTACCCTTATACCTAATAGGTAACTTAGGTATTTTAGTTAGGGTTGCATTTGATGGCAAAACTCCGCGCTTGTGAAAACAAACATTTTGCCCTCGTAAAATGTAAATAGTATTCGGAAAATACATGTATACTGGGTCGCTCAAAATAACAACTGTGATCATCTGATTTGTAGTAGGTACTCAAAGGAGACTACAGAGTCCTTTTACCTTTCCTCTATTAAGAGGCTCTTCCTATTATCCTCTAATACCTAATAGGTAACTTAGATATTTTAGTTAAATGTTTCATTTACTACAGACACATCACTACAGACAAACAACATTTTATGATGAGATATTAAGTTTAATATCAAAATATAATAAGGGTTAAACTCTCCTATCTGACAGAGGGAACTGTAACTGCTATGGTCTTATCGTCCCGAAATCGAAGAGAGAAGGAAGACAGGATATAGGAGAAAGCCAGCCGTTCGGAGAACGAATATTATCCCATCAGGATAAAATCCGCCCCGGGCGGGAACCTATGTATAATTGAGAAGATGATAAATTCTATATTATGGAATAAGAGATATAGCTTTAGGTGTCTACCTACTCACTATAGCTACCTACATATAAATATATTATGTACCTATGCCTATGTACGTATCGTCTTCTTCTGAGGTTGGCAAACAGTATCCACCTTTGTAGTACCTACATATTTGTCGTAGGTACCACCCACTGAGTTTTAAGAGCCTGGGCAAATATTTACCAGGTTCGAAATATTTACCAGGTTCGAAAATGAAAAGACAAATAAGAGAAAATAATGGTTGTAGGTACTCTTTGAACAGCAGCGACATGAGGTATGCTTTTAAAGAGTGAAATGAATGTGTTTTTAGATGTTGGAGATATCCACAGAATTGGGGATAGAATCATGGAATAGAATATATGTAGATTCAGTACAGATTCTCTTTTTACTGCCCCTTTTACATAGGAAAGAGAGGAATGTTTCCTTAGAGTCCTTAGGGACTAAAGAATTCTAGTCCTATAAACACAATAATAAAGCATGACACCAAAGTATCTTCTCGATTGATTCTCTCTCTTTTTTTTTTAAAAAAAAAGTCTTCCCTGAAATCAAGCAAAAGTCGATTTTTTTCCAAAATTGACCTTTTATCATTTCAGCCCCTCAGAATCCACCACTGTTTGAGAATATTACATAATATACCTACAGCGCACAAAATAATAAAATTGAGAAATTGAATTTCAATTAAAAATAAAAATTCTCTTTTAGTTACGTTGAAAACGTTCCCAGAAAAAAAGAGAGGAAAAAATACAATATGGAAATTGTTTCCCATTCATGGAAAGAGGAAAAAGGGATTTTTTGTAGGACTTCCAACTTCCATTTTGAAAACGAATTACTAATTTTACCTCCCTTTGCTTTATTTCTGGCTTCCTTCAACGTAAACTCACAGGGTATAGGTAGGTACTAGGTAAGTAGGTATTTTTGAAATAAATTCTCTTTTTTCCCTCCGTTTTTTTATATAATATGCTCGTATAGAGAGAGAAAGAGAGAGAGAGAGAGAGAGAGAGAGAGAGAGAGATAGATAGATAGAGGGGAGAGAGTAAGGCAGCTGACACACGGGTCACAATCTTTTTGGAGAAAATAATAAAATGAAGAAGAAGTTGATACAAAGGAAGGTTCTTTATCAGAACGGATGGCTCTCTCCTTTCCTGTCCTTCACCTCTCCCCTGGTGGTGTAGTGGTCAAGGCGCTCGCCTGGTAAACAGGAGGGCGTGGGTTCAATCCCAGCCGAGGTATGGAATTTTATCTGTTAGTCCCTTAGCCAGATTAAACAGGTCTACACTCTCTGTTCAAATTCCCCCAGCCAGACTAAGCCTCGGTGGTTTGGTCAAGGCGCTCGCCTGGTAAACAGGAGGGCGTGGGTTCAATCCCAGCCGAGGTATGGAATTTTATCCTCAATAGCGCTCGCCTGGTAAACAGGAGGGCGTGGGTTCAATCCCAGCCGAGGTATGGAATTTTATCCTCAAAATAATTTGAGACTTTGACCACAATAATAGTAGTAGTCTACTGCTGGAGTAAAGGGACTTTTTAGTCCTATGCGAGCAGTATAAATAAGCACTATTATTATTATTCACCATTCGATTTCAGGACAATAAGACCTCAGTAGTTAGTATAGTTACAGTGCCCTCTATCAAACCTCCTAAAAGAAGAAGACAATCGGGCGGTATTAATTTATTTCTTTCCAACTTTACATCATTACTTACTATTCCATTATAGGTACTCTCTTCTTTTCTTTACTATGGTATTTTCACCAGATTATTTCAGTAAAATAGGAAATTTATTTCCTACGGGAAAAGTACAACCCGTGTGAGACCACCTGAGATTGATTACTGTCTCCGCGAACTTGATGTGTGTTCAAGCAGGATGTTTGTTTGAAACTAAAGTAAACATTAGATGCGAGTATTGTTACATTTGTTACGGTACCTACCTATATCAAGTGAACATGTCAGCGGTTGGTAGCTCTTGTGAAAACTTTATGAAAAATTAATTTGCTTCCACACGGCTTAGTTAGAAGATAAACACCAGAGAAGTTAGCTTGTCGGATAGCACGTCTGCATTGTAAGCGCTAAGTCGCGGGGTCAACTCCCTCCCATGTCGAACTTTATCCTAGACAGATATATATTATTTAATTACACCGAAAACCGCCAAAACGCTGTGAAAATACCGTCAAGCTGTGAAAATAACCAAAAGTTTCGTGCCGTATCCTTGTCACATTTGACAGCTGCATACCAAATTTCAAGTCTCTAGCTCTTACCGTTCTCGAGATATTTTGTTTTTTCGATCTATTCCTCCTTCTCTTCTCCTCATTCTTTCTCTTTTCTATCTTTTGTTTTCTTCTTTTCTCACTACTTAAATACTTAACTTTAGCTTAATTGTATGTCTGTCATGCCCTCTTTTTAGTCTTTTAGTTTTTATCTCATAGCCTTTTCTATCTCTTTGTAGATTTGTATTTTGTACACCATCAGGTAGATGTATTTTCCTTTTATACTAATGTCTTTTTGTCCATTTCTCCTCTCCCTCTTCCTTCCATCGTCCTCTTTTTCCTTTCTCTTTTTTCTCTCCCTCTCTCTCCATTCTCTCTCCCCCCCCTCTCTCTCTCCCCCTCTCTCTCTCTTTCTCTCTCTCTAAGTTGTTATGTTGTGAACAAAGTTTATTGCTTGCATATCTCGGCGTGTGTCTAATAACACAAGTATGTTTTTTTATGTACAGTGCATATGTAGGTATGTATTTGAAGTATGTTTTTTATGCACAGTGTACTCACCTATGTATTTGCTTTCTATTTTATAATGTTTTCTTGCTTTTTTATATACATTTTTATGTACCGCTTTTATCAGTGGCGTGTCCTCATTGTACAGCCTGAGATCTCGGCTGTTGGGACTTTGGCCATTTTTCCCCCCCGGGGGGGGGGAAGCTTCCCCATTTAGAAAGCTCACCACACATCACTGTTCCTTCTCTTACATAAACTTTTCTTTCTCATATTATAAATGCAAACGAGGGGCAAGGGGCTGTTATTGCTTGTTTATTATTTTTTTCGAGTTTTTAAATATTTAATGTTCTCGCACAGGAAAAAGCCTTCTGGGACCGATTTCATCGGAAATATTACCTCCACTCATCTTTTTTTCCAACTAATATCCAAAATAAATCACAATATTGCCTACTTTTGTGTTCGCCCTAAGAACAAAATGTAGTTTGTATACCTACGTAGTTTGTAATCTTCCATAAATTCGTACCTATAGGTAAGTCGTTTGTGCTCTTCTATAAATCCCTACCTAAAGCCTTAAGTGATTAGACAAACTTTTATAGGTATACTTACTGGTAGATAAAAGGCACATGCTTAATGTGTATCCAAGTACCTACCTGGGTATATTAGGTACCTATCTACGAATTAGGTAATGCAGTTTAGGTTACGTAATTTACGTAGGCACCTAAGTAAGTTTAGTGCCTATGTCTTTTTTTTAATGAGGTTTGACAGAGGGAACTGTAACTGCTATGTTCTTATCGTCCCGAAATCGAAGAGAGAAGGAAGACAGGATAGGAGAAAGCCAGCCGTTCCGAGAACGAACATTATCCCATCAGGATAAAATCCGCCCCGGGCGAGAACCTATGTCTAATTGAGAAGATGATAAATTTCATAATATGGAATATATTATATAGAAGATATATATCTTTAGGTGTCTACCTACTCACTATAGGTAACTATGTACATAGGTACCTAAGCAACTAAATACATATCTACATACATAGGCACCTATGTATTTAGGTACATATAAACATATTACGAGTATGCACCTATGTACGTATCGTCTTCTTCTGAGGTTGGCAAACAGTATCCACCTTTGTAGTACCTACATATTGCCGTAGGTACCACCCACTGAGTTTTAAGAGCCTAGGCAAATATTTACCAGGTTCGAAAATGAAAAGACAAATAAGAGAAATACCCATTTGTACTCTTTGAACAGCAGCGACATGAAACATGAAATGCTTTAAAGAGTGAAATGAATGTGTTTTTTTTTAGATGTTGGAGGTATCCACAGAATTGGGGATAGAATCATGGAATAGAATATAATTATGTAGATTCAGTACAGATTCTCTTTTTACTGCCCCTTTTACATAGGAAAGAGAGGAAGGTCTTCTTAGAGTCCTTAGGGACTAAAGAATTCTAGTCCTTTAAACACAATAATAAAGCATGACACCAAAGTATCTTCTCGATTGATTCTCTCTCTCTTTTTTTTTTGAAATTGTCTTGTCCTTCCTCTTCGTGGGCATGAGGTTGCAACAGTGGCGATGCTCCAAGAGTGCGGATGGCTTTTTGAAGTTCTCTGAAGGATTCCTTAAAGAAGTTACCTAGATGGAAGATATCAATGGGACAGAATTTTAAAATAGGATTACATATCGGTAGTTCCCAGGTCTTTTGAAGTGAGTTCCATATTTTTGAAGAGGTTTGATAGAGGGAACTGTAACTGCTAAAGTCTTATCGTCCCGAAAAGCGAAGAGAAAAGACAAGATAGGAGAAAGTCAGTTGTTTTCTTTTTTTCTTAAGTCTTCCCTCAAATCAAGCAAAAGTCGATTTTTTTTCCAAAATTGACCTTTTTTCATTTCAGCCCCTCAGAATCCAGCACTGTTTGAGAATATTACATAATATACAGCGCACAAAATAATAAAATTGAGAAATTGAATTTCAATTAAAAATAAAAATTCTCTTTTAGTTACGTTGAAAACGTTCCCAGAAAAAAGAGAGAAAAAATACAATATGGAAATTGTTTCCCATTCATGAAGAGGAAAAAGGGATTTTTGTAGGACTTCCAACTACCATTTTGAAAACGAATTGCTAATTTTACCTCCCTTTGCTTTATTTCTGGCTTCCTTCAACGTAAACTCACAGGGTATAGGTAGGTACTAGGTAAGTAGGTATTTTTGAAATAAATTCTCTTTTTTCCCTCCGTTTTTTTATATAATATGCTCGTATTTTCATAGGAATAACCACAGTTTCTAAACCTACTTTTTTGATTGACTGGAGAAACAAGATGTAAGTGGCAAATGCCAAAATATGAACATACATTACACTAGTTTATTCTAGCTTAACAAAAAAATCCACACACCAAAAAATTATGACCTAGGTACTCATAATATCAGCAAAAGTAAAAAAGTACAATGGGAAAAAATGATAGAAAAAGTTTTTATTTTGCTTTTTTTTTATTTTTCTATACCCTTCCTATCCTTTCTCTTCTCCCTTTTTCCTCTTTTGTCCCTCCTCCTCTCTCCTACCCTCCTAAATCTCTCTCTCTCTTCCCCCCATTACCTCTCTTTCTCTCTCTCTCACATACACACTGACTCACTACTTCAATGTTCATCTCATGTGCATTTTTCTTTCGTTTCATTTTATGAGCCTCTTTAAACCCTGTTTCCTTCTCGTCCTTTTCCTCCTTTTTTCTTCTTTTCCCTTCCTTTCCTCTTTTCTATTTAGAAGGAAGACAGGATAGGAGAAAGCCAGCCGTTCCGAGAACGAACATTATCCCATCAGGATAAAATCCGCCCCGGGCGGGAACCTATGTCTAATTGAGAAGATGATAAATTCTATATATAGAAGATATATATCTTTAGGTGTCTACCTACTCACTATAGGTAACTATGTACATAGGTACCTAAGCACCTATGTATTTAGGAACATATAAATATATTATGTACCTATGCCTATGTACGTATCGTCTTCTTCTGAGGTTGGCAAACAGTATCCACCTTTGTAGTACCTACATATTTGCCGTAGGTTACCACCCACTGAGTTTTAAGAGCCTGGGCAAATATTTACCACGTTCGAAAATGAAAAGACAAATAAGAGAAAATACCCATTTGTACTCTTTGAACAGCAGCGACATGAGGCATGCTTTAAAGAGTGAAATGAATGTGTTTTTAGATGTTGCAGATATCCACAGAATTGGGGATAGAATCATAGAATAGAATATACCTATGTAGATTCAGTACAGATTCTCTTTTTACTGCCCCTTTTACATAGGAAAGAGAGGAATGTCTTCTTAGAGTCCTTAGGGACTAAAGAATTCAAGTCCTTTAAACACAATAATAAAGCATGACACCAAAGTATCTTCTCGATTGATTCTCTCTTTTTTTCCGCGGTGGATTTTTGTTCTAGAGTTTGGTGGTTCGAGTCCAAAGTCGCGGTAACGGTGTTTTCAGTTCTTTCCTTTCAATTTTCCCTTTCTTTCTTTAAGTAGTAGAGTTCCCTGGAGGAGGCCTTTTGAACAACCATTTACTTATTTTCTTTTAATTTCTTGTTTTGAGTGAATGAATGAATCCAATATATTCCTTTCCTTACTTTCCAACCCTGGCGACAATTATGAAGAAACATGTTGACCAATTAATGTTTCATTTTCATGTTCTACGTTGAGTTTTTTGGACAACCATTTATTTTCTTTTAATTTCTTGTTTTGAGTGAATGAATGAATCCAATAGATTCCTTTCCTTACTTTCCAACCCTGGCGACAATTATGAAGAAACATGTTGACTTTTTGGTCAATTAATGTTTCATTTTCATGTTCTACGTTGAGTCATTTAGACCCGGAAGTTAGAGGTTTCATACTTTGAGCATTTGAACAAACACAAGAGAAGGCTCCTCGTCCAAAAGTAGGAACACGCGTAAATTTTTCGTCAAATATTTTTTTTCGTGACCCCTTCTCGAACTCAGGACTGTCAGTTGTCAGTCACTCCCTCTCTAATTGATTCTGAAGCAAATCCGTAGAACGGTAATTTTGACATCTCCACTAATTTCAAATGGGCCTATGCCCATTTCACTTAGAGGTAGGGAAAGCATCTCTCAAATGGGTAGATAAGTAGGTATGCTTACATTCTGAAGCAAATCCGTAGAACGGTAATTTTGACATCTCCACTAATTTCAAATGGGCCTATGCCCATTTCACTTAGAGGTAGGGAAAAGGTATGTCACAAATGGGTAGATAAGTAGGTATGCTTATTTCATGTCGAGGTAGGGATGTTGGTAACGAAATTAAACTAACTCAATAGAAAACTTGTATCCTGACGAATCTGAATTTAATTCTCACTAGCACTATTACATTTCTCCCTTTTTCCTTAAATTCCCTTTTACTTTCCTTCTCCTTTTTGTTTTTTCCTTGTATTTGTTTTACGATTTCCCCTCACCACATGGGGTAACTTATCAATCAAATATAATTTCCCCCGTGCTATACGTAAAGATAAAAAGTAAAAAATGAATTCAGATTGTACAAGTTGCGGAAAAAAAATCAAAAATTCGAATTTCCCGCCAACTTTACACGCAGAAAGGCCGACGATGGCCTACGATGGCCCTGTACATAAACACAGCCTGAGATCTCGGCTGTTGGGACTTTGGCCATTTTTCCCCCCCGGGGGGGGGGAAGCTTCCCCATTTAGAAAGCTCACCACACATCACTGTTCCCAGGCTTCTACACGTAGGCCTGTTTATTCTGTCTGTGTACCGAGGGAATTCGGAAGGAAAAAGGTACTTGTCAGCTTTTTGCCCCCCCCTTTTTGACACATGAGATATCAAATAAAAGTTTCCGGTCGAAGCGAATACACACGTACTTACTCGTGTAGATATTTCAGCAGAAATATCAGTTCTGTTCCCTATCAGCTTCGTTCCCTATCAGCTCCGTTCCCTATCAGCTTCGTTCCCTATCAGCTCCGTTCCCAATCAGCTTCGTTCCCTATCAGCTTCGTTCCCAATCAGCTTCGTTCCCTATCAGCTTCGTTCCCTATCAGCTCTGTTCCCTATCTAGCTCTGTTTACCATTTCCTCCTTCATTGAGCAAATAAGTTTTCTCTCTCCCTTTCTATCAGCTCCGTTCCCAATCAGCTTCGTTCCCTATCAGCTTCGTTCCCTATCAGCTCTGTTCCCTATCAGCTTCGTTCCCTATCAGCTCTGTTCCCTTCCCTATCAGCTCGATTCCCTATCAGCTCCATTTGCTATCAACTCCGTTCTCTATCAGCTCCATTCACTATCAGCTCTATTCCCTATCAGCTCCGTTCACTATCAGCTCCGTTCCCTATTAGCTCCGTTCCCTATCAGCTCCGTTCCCTATCTAGCTCTGTTTACTATTTCCTCCTTCATTGAGCAAATAAGTTTTCTCTCTCCCTTTCTCTTTCTCTCTCTCTCTGAAGCAAATCCGTAGAACGGTAATTTTGACATCTCCACTAATTTCAAATGGGCCTATGCCCATTTCACTTAGAGGTAGGGAAAGCCTATCTCAAATGGGTAGATAAGTAGGTATGCTTATTTCACGTCGAGATAGGGATGTTGGTAACGAAATTAAACTAACTCAATAGAAAACTTGTATCCTGACGAATCTGAATTTAATTCTCACTAGCACTATTACATTTCTCCCTTTTTCCTTAAATTCCCTTTTACTTTCCTTCTCCTTTTTGTTTTTTCCTTGTATTTGTTTTACGATTTCCCCTCACCACATGGGGTAACTTATCAATCAAACATAACTTCCCCCGTGCTATACCTTCGTACAATCGTACACCTACTGAGGTATTCTGAAGGTTTCCCGTTTTCCCTCCAATAAATTAAGAAACGTCCTGTTTAAATTAATCAGCAGAATAAAGGCGAGTATCAGGGGGAGAAGAAACTTTGCTGAAATTGTCTTGTCCTTCCTCTTCGTGGGCATGAGGTTGCAACAGTGGCGATGCTCCAAGAGTGCGGCTGGCTTTTTGAAGTTCTCTGAAGGATTCCTTAAAGAAGTTACCTAGATGGAAGAGGACACCGGGGTTAAACAGAACACCTACTGAGGTATTCTGAAGGTTTCCCGTTTTCCCTCCAATAAATTAAGAAACGTCCTGTTTAAATTAATCAGCAGAATAAAGGCACACGAGTATCAGGGGGAGAAGAAACTTTGCTGAAATTGTCTTGTCCTTCCTCTCCGTGGGCATGAGGTTGCAACAGTGGCGATGCTCGAAGAGTGCGGAAATCAGCAGAATAAAGGCACACGAGTATCAGGGGGAGAAGAAACTTTGCTGAAATTGTCTTGTCCTTCCTCTTCGTGGGCATGAGGTTAAAACAGTGGCGATGCTCGAAGAGTGCGGATGGCTTTTTGAAGTTCTCTGAAGGATTTCTTAAAGAAATTACCTAGATGGAAGAGGACATCGGGGTTGAAATTGTCTTGTCCTTCCTCTTCGTGGGCATGAGGTTGCAACAGTGGCGATGCTCCAAGAGTGCGGATGGCTTTTTGAAGTTCTCTAAAGGATTCCTTAAAGAAGTTACCTATTAGATGGAAGAGGACACCGGGGTTAAACAGATATCAATGGGACAGAATTTTAAAATACTATTACATATCGGTAGTTCCCAGGTCTTTTGAAGTGAGTTCCATATTTTTTAAGAGGTTTGATAGAGGGAACTGTAACTGCTAAGGTCTTGTCGTTCCGAAAAGCGAAGAGAAAAGACAGTATAGGAGAAAGTCAGTCGTTCCGGGAACGAACCTTATCTGGTTAGGATAAAATCCTCCTCGGGCGGGAATCGAGGCTAGTGTTTGGATGAATTGACCTCTTGGATGTAAAATTGTGTCCATCATACATAGTCGACGTCCATCGATCGCGGAGGTGAATCTATGCTGTCGAAGCAGTATGACAGTTTCAGTCTACTATGTGCGGAAATTTGACACTGCCTAAAGTTCCAAGGATATGAAAAAAAAAGCTTTCTCATTCCGACCACGCCACTCATACCGGGATAGAAGAAGGAGGGAGAGAGGGATATTAGACGAAGAAGGAGAAAGGAATATTAGAAGGAGGAAGGAGAGAGAGGGATATTAGAGTTCCTGTCATTTATCTTCTTCACATTGCTCTGGGTAAGGTTGCTCCTGCTCCTTCTCCGTCTAAAGCTGCTGGCGTAACAATAAAAACTTTCGTCCTGTGAGAAAACAGGGATGGAACGAGGTAATCCACCTTGTCTTCTAGGGATGGAGATGGAGGAGAGTAAAACATGTACTGTTGAGAAAAAAGACTGTCCATGTTTTCGTGAATATGTCTTTTCTTCGGGAGTAAGAAAAGACTCCGTGCATAACAGAGTAAAAGCGCCCTTGAGGTAGTAATAATATATGTGTCCACATATAGATGGCCGTCGATTATCGGTAGTTCCCAGGTCTTTTGAAGTGAGTTCCATATTTTTTAAGAGGTTTGATAGAGGGAACTGTAACTGCTAAGGTCTTGTCGTCCCGAAAAGCGAAGAGAAAAGACAGGATAGGAGAAAGTCAGTCGTTCCGAGAACGAACCTTATCTGGTTAGGATAAAATCCTCCTCGGGCGGGAATCGAGGCTAGTGTTTGGATGAATTGACCTCTTGGATGTAAAATTGTGTCCATCATACATAGTCAACGTCCATCGATCGCGGAGGTGAATCTATGCTGTCGAAGCAGTATGACAGTTTCAGTCTACTATATGCGGACATTTGACACTGCTTAAAGTTCCAAGGATATGAAAAAAAAAGCTTTCTCATTCCCACCACGCCACTCATACCGGGGTAGAAGAAGGAGGGAGAGGGGGATATTAGACAAAGAAGGAGAGAAGGATATTAGAAGAAGAATTGACCTCTTGGATGTAAAATTGTGTCCATCATACATAGTCGACGTCCATCGATCGCGGAGGTGAATCTATGCTGTCGAAGCAGTACGACAGTTTCAGTCTACTATGTGCGGACATTTGACACTGCCTAAAGTTCTAAGGATATGAAAAAAAAAGCTTTCTCATTCCCACCACGCCACTCACATACCGGGATAGAAGAAGGCGGGAGAGAGGGATATTAGACGAAGAAGGAGAGAGGAATATTAGACGAAAGAAGGAGAGAAGGAATATTAGAAGAAAAGGAAGGAGAGAGAGGGATATTAGAGTTCCTGTCATTTATCTTCTTCACATTGCTCTGGGTAAGGTTGCTCCTGCTACTTCTCCGTCTAAAGCTGCTGGCGTAACAATAAAAACTTTCGTCCTGTGAGAAAACAGGGATGGAACGAGGTAATCCACCTTGTCTTCTAGGGATGGAAGAGAGTAAAACATGTACTGTTGAGAAAAAAGACTGTCCATGTTTTCGTGAAGATGTCTTTTCTTCGGGAGTAAGAAAAGACTCCGTGCATATTACTTTTAATAGGTAAGTATGATAGTATAATATGAGTTCATGAATAATTAGTTTGATAATATCAAACAAATCATATTCATCTGCAGTACGATCCTCAAACCATCAGACCAGTGAAGTTTCAAATTTGATTCGCGATGTCAAGAAACACAAATTGAATTTATTTGCTTCCTGAATTTATTGAAAACTTAGCTGAATATGTGTTTAAGTTTCCAAAGCTTCGAGCAAATACTTCTCTAATCCGCCGTCTTTCCCTCTCTCTCTCTCTCTCTCTCCCTAGCCTTTGAAAACTTAGCTGAATATGTGTTTAAGTTTCCAAAGCTTCGAGCAAATACTTCTCTAATCCGCCGTCTTTCCCTCTCTCTCTCTCTCCCTAGCCTGTTCTTTTCCTCCTCCTACCCCTCATTTTCTTTCCCTCTGTCTCTCCCTCTCTCCCTACCTCGCACTTTTCACAAGTTTTTTTCCCTTTTCTTCTTACACAGTCCGTCTAAAGCTGCTGGCGTAACAATAAAAACTTTCGTCCTGTGAGAAAACAGGGATGGAACGAGGTAATCCACCTTGTCTTCTAGGAATGGAGGAGAGTAAAACATGTAGGTACTGGTGAGAAAAAAAGACTGTCCATGTTTTCGTGAATATGTCCCTCGAAAGTCTATTGTCAAGGGAATTTTCGTCTCAAACTTCACAACTTCATCCTAGCAATTTCTTTTCTGTTGCCAGGAAGCCCTCCCCCCCCCGCCTTGCTTCTCTGTTGGAGTTTTTATTTCAATTCAAGCCTGAATGGAGCAAGAAAACTTAATAATGAAGATAATGGCGTAATTATTTTTTATTTTTATTGACGTAGTGCGAGTTGGCTCTCTAATAAAATACACTGTGGAGCTGAAATTGTAACGAAGTGATGATGAACAAACTTCATTGAGTGTAAGTGACAGAGGGTTTGACTGGGATCGGGTGTAACTGAGAGAGGCTCGAATTATTATTAATTTAGATTCTCAGTTTGTGAAAATTCGAGACAACATAGTAGACGCGGCCGTCGATCGACTCAATCGATGGTCGATCGACGAGATGAATCTATGGTGTCGAGGCAGCGTACGGATTCGGTCGACATCGATCGTCGGGCGTTGACTATACACGTGTGGCGACAGCTTTAGAGCTTTAGGCATATTCATTATCAATGTCTCATTCTCTATGTGTGTGCTCTATCTACTGTGTATAATATGTACCTACAATGGAAAAACTTTTCTATTCTAATTACGCATACGTAATTACGTATGTATAATCCGGTTATATTTATTTAAGACGTAGTGCGAGTTGGCTCACTAATAAAATACACTGTGGAGCTGAAATTGTAACGAAGTGACGATGAACAAACTTCATTGAGTGTAAGTGACAGAGGGTTTGACTGGGATCGGGTGTAACTGAGAGAGGGTGGAATTATTATTAATTTAGATTCTCAGTTTGTGAAAATTCGAGACAATGAAGGATTTTGGAAAGAAATTGAAAATGAAAAGGGAAAAATGCATGTACATAATTCGCAGTGCAACAATAGATATATACTTTTATAGGTTACATAATTATTAAAGGTTTGTGCAAATAAAATTATTATGGGCTTGGTCGGTAGATCATAAAAATATACCTTTTAACAATTATTATTCTACTGATCCTTTTTAAGATATTTAACATTAATACCTACCTTCCAATATTACCTACAGGTAGAGATGAAAAGAACGTAGGGAAGCTAATAGAAATTGATAAATAATGAGTTAGTTAGACACGTGCCTTTTTTCTACGCAAAGGATCCTTTGTAACTTTACTTGTCTGCTTGTATTACAAGAAGGGTGAAAAAAAAAATCTTTCCTGAAAGAAGATAGGTAGGTGAAACTTTTTATTTATTCTTTAATTGGACAAGTCGATCTGGAGCTTTTAGCACATTATTTACAAGTAAATAAACCCATTCCCAATATAGAAAACTTAACATTAACGGTTTTAATTAAAACTGTGGATACCTAGCCAAGTTCCTCATGATTCACTGGAGTTAAGCATCTTTCAGTGAGGTATGTGCATGGATGGGTGACAGATGATGAATAGCTACACTACACCCTCATGTCCCTCATACAAGAGCTGTTGAAAGTGCATCTCATCATTACGTTCTAAGACAAAATTTGCGAGCTGTTATTTAGAATAAAGTTACTTACCTACACTACCTACCTAAATTTAAGGGACAGTTCCCATTCATATGGACTGAATAAACATTACTTTTAATTCTTTATTTCGAATAATAGCGACCTCATTTTCTTTCCCTCTGTCTCTCCCTCTCTCCCTACCTCGCACTTTTCACAAGTTTTTTTCCCTTTTCTTCTTACACAGCAGCAGTACTTTTTATTTCATTTCTATATCTCCAATAAATTTTGTGCTTAATAGAAAATGATCTACGAGCGGCGTGGAGAGAAAAATGTATAACCCGAGTCATTCGGAGAATTTCAACAGGGTACGCCCGAAAAAGAAAATACTATGTAAGTTAGAGTTACCTATCTATCCCTGTAGATACATAAACTTCAGAGGCCTAATATTTCAGCATTCATATTATGGATATCTGATATATCAGGTATATCCTTGAATAATTGAATTAAGGATACAATATACAATTCCACTGTAACTGCTGAGGTCTTGTCGTCCCGAAAAGCGAAGAGAAAAGACAGGATAGGAGAAAGTCAGCCGTTCCGAGAACGAACCTTACCTGGTTAGGATAAAATCCTCCTCGGGCGGGAATCGAGGCTAGTGTTTGGATGAATTGACCTCTTGGATGTAAAGTTGTGTTTATACATGATAGTCGACGTCCGTCGATCGCCGAGGTGAATCTATGCTGTCGAAGCAGTATGACAGTTTCAGTCCACTATGTACGGACATTTGACACTGCTTAAAGTTCCAAGGATATGAAAAAAAAAAGCTTTCTCATTCCCACCACGCCACTCATACCGGGGTAGAAGAAGGAGGGAGAGAGGGATATTAGACGAAGAAGGAGAGAAAGGGTATTAGACGGAACGTAACAATCAAGTTACCTACCGATTTTTGATGATAACATAAAATATTTTTCAACCGCAGGTAAATAAATTTATCGAGCAAGAAGATACAATTCTACTTGAGGTTTTGAAATTTCTTTTGTGTTTGCCTTCTAATAAGTAAAGGTTAGGTATAGCAACATTATACCTTACCAGGATTTACCATTGTTCGTGGATGTGCCAAAATTCCTGTTCCTAAACATTGTGAAAAACAGCTGGGTTTTTGTATGTTCTGGGTAAAGCTCTTTCTTCCGTTAAACAAACATCAGATGCTGTCTTTCCATCTCCAATATTTTGGCTGTTTGTTCGGAAAGCACAAACAATGAAACAATACACTTTAATACACACACAAATATTTTCATACACTCCAAAAAGCATTTTTTTCTCATTCAGAAATCCCTCACATTAAAATAAAATAAATATGAAAAGAAAGTCTCTTAAAAGATAATATTATAGATGACGAGGGAAAATATTTTTCGAAGGGAGAGAGAGAAAAAGTAAGGGAAAAAAATGAAAACAATTGTTAAAGTAAACACAAAGGCAGAAAAAAGTTTGCGAGGAAAATCTCATTTGTGTTGAAGAGAGGCGGGGAGAGAAAATTGCTGTAAGAAAAACACAGAATATTAGAGGTGGGAAGAGAGGAGGAATGGGGAAGCAAAAGGAAGAGGAGGTAGAAGGAAAGAAGAAGAAAGAAGTGTGGGCAGAGCAATTTCACAAACACGTAGCAAAGTATATACTGGATATTTTATGTCGGATGTTGGTTTTCTTCCGTCTTCCGCTTTATTTGTTCCGTGTCCTTTTTTTTTTTTTTTTTTTTTTTTTTTTTCCCTTAAAGCGCTTTAACTCTACGGGCAGTAGGTCGTTCACGCTGTCACTTGACCTTGTGTGGGGAATTTATAGGAATTTTCGTCTGTGGAAATGTGTGGTTTCTTCGATCCGTTTTCTCGTGGTATGTCTATCTACCGAACACTAAAGTAGATTTGTATTGAACATCTATGGCTCAGCAGATTGAAGGGACTCACCAAAGATAAGCCACCAAAATTACTTAACCAAGGTCGTAACAAGTACAATGGTACGTAATGTATAACAACGCACCTAATAACAACATCAATGTTTTCTAAATTGAAATACCAGTCAAAGTATACTCGTGTGTCAGTTTTCAAGACTTCATACACCCTAATAAGGTTTCCAATTTGCAAAAAAAAGAACCCTAAAAAGCAATTTTTTCCTAATCACCCAAAGAAATCATATGCACACACATAAACAACATTAATATTCATCAAGATTTCTTTTTTGAAACTTTTTCCTATCTCCCATCAGCTTCATTCGAACATGAAAGGATTTTTCGAACAGCTAACCCTAACCAGCCTAGCAAGCTGGCAGTTCCTCAAAGGGTTCTCTCTGCTTTAAAAGACCAAGCACAAGTCCTCACGATGGTTGACTGCGGTTCAGGACGAGCCAGCCAATTCAACATGGCTAGAGCTAGAGACCATCACCCCGGTGTATAGCAGATACCAAAAGACATCTTTTCTTTATTCTGCTATCGCCATTCGGCGAAAGCTAAAGCCGCTACAACAACAACAACAACAACATGAAAGGATTTTTACACAACATAAATAAAACATTAAATTTCATGTATACGAAGTGAAAAAGCAAACATCGAGCGTTAAGGAAGAAAGAAAAAACCACATGAAATAATTGCAATCCGAGAAATAAACACAACCCTCAAAAATGTTTCGAGAAATAAAACGGTGAGTTACAAAGCGTATAATATAACCTTTTCTATATGGAAGTGAAAGAGAGTGGAGGGGAGAAAACGGATGAAGGAAAATGATGATGGGACGAGAAACGTGGAAGAGTTTAAAACATTTAATGAGATTAAATTAATCAAGCTTAAAATAAATAACTCGCTGCTAATAGCAAGGAAAGAACATTTTCAGGGTGGAAGGGGGGAAGCATTTTTGGGAGGAACTGAAAAATGAGATTTTAAACGAAAAAAGAGCGGAGGAAGAGGAAGAAGAAAGATTGGATGTCGTTATGAAAATGCGTACTTACGAGTCTATTATGTAAGAATGTAGACGAAGAGAGGAGAATAGAATAGAAGAGGATAGCACATAATATAGGTACTTATCACGTTTTGGTGGAAAAATTTTCAAGGAAAAATCAATGTAAAGTGTAAAACCACCTTGAATATGGTCGAAAAATTGTCCCCTCCGAATCTTTTTTAAAAAGGGGTACCTATTAATAGAAAAAGGCTTACCAATTTGGTCAAAAATCGGAACGGAGAAAATTCTTTCCTTATAATACCTAGGATACGAGGAAAGTAAAAATGATTGTCCTGGGCAAACTCCAACATATACATAGCTCATCTAACTCTAATAATGATTTATACGTACATATTAATAAGTGTGATAATATAATAATATGAGATCATGAATAATTAGTTTGATAATACATATCAAACAAATCATATTCATCTGCAGTACGATCCTCAAAACATCAGACCAGACCAGTGAAGTTTCAAATTTGATTCGCGATGTCAAGAAACACAAATTGAATTTATTTTCTTCCTGAATTTATGATGCATTGAAATGACTGCAGAAAAATAAGACAGAGAAAGAGAGAGAGAGAGAGAGAGAGAGAGAGAGAGAGAGAGAGAGAGAGAGAGAGAGAGAGAGAGAGAGAGAGAGAGAGAAGAGAGAGAGAGAGAGAGAGATGAAAGTTTTCACCATTGAAAATTAAGTTCCTCTTATTCTTGAAGCAACTCCAAGTCCCAACTTGTTTACACATCTCAACTTGAATTTAACTTTTTTCTGACTCTTTCGGTAAGGGACTGCTCTCTCAAGTCTGACGATTTTTTTTGCTCTCTCTCGGGCGAAAATTAAAATTAGAAGTAGAAGAAGAAAACGAAGAAGAAGAAGGAAAGAAGAAGAAGAAGAAGAGGAGGAGGAGGAGAGAAGGAGAAGAAGAAGAAGAAGAAGGAGGAGGAGGAGGAGAAGGAGAAGAAGAAGAAGAAGGAGGAGGAGAAGAAGAAGAAGGAGGAGAATTAGGAGAAGAAGAATAAGGAAGAGGGGCTGAAAAGTCTCAAAGTTCTCTCCCCTCTTCATCCTATGTCCTTCATACCTACCTACTTCATAAGTGGTAAAGGTAGTATTTAAAAAAATCATATCAGCCGAAATAAGCCCTTTTATTTCGTTTTATTTAACTCCCCTTTTTTATTCGAAAAAAAAACGTCAGGTGTAAATTTTTTCGAAGGACACGAGATGAAAAGAAAGCAGAATATCCACCCTACTATAAAACCGTTTGCAGGACTTTAAGGGGTTTTTCATTGACTTGAATTTACGCTTCAATGGTTTTCGATTTCAATTGATTGAATTTATTTACTAATAATGACGTGTTTTTCCCTCTCCTTCGTTTTTTACTGCAATTTATTCAAGTAGGTATTTTGGTTCCTATTATACTAAAGATGAAAGATTTCAGATTTCCATTCTCATATTAGTCATATTCGAATGTTTCCATTGATGATCACAGAAGGCACCAGATTAAAGTTGAAACCCTTTTTTCATTATAAGACTTGAGTTATTAGGCGAATAGTTAAACACTAGCTATTCAAAAAGAGCTCCCAAATATGTATAAAGAGTCTAGAGCTCTGGGACCTTAAATTCAAACTGAAAATCATTTTGAAAACGAGTAGAAATTTTATGAAACATTTCACATGAGATAAACATTTGAAATGCATAGGAAGCTGCATTTCTGGCGTTCTGACAGATTTTGAGTTTTTATTTTATTGCACTCTTTTTGAACTCCCATTAAAGTTGAAAAAAAAAAAATCATTTCGAATGTCCCATTAATTTAATGGCGCTGTGTACATGATAAAACTTAATGGTAATTTAAACCATTAGATTCTGTGAGCATTATCATAATTGCTTCCCTAGAACATTAAAAATACTGTTACAGTGTTTGAACTAAAGTAACTGTTTTACAGCGTTGAAACTTTGAATTTCTTTGTTAAAATCAACATAAAATGAAAATAGACATAAAATTTCTTTGTTAATTTGTTATTAGACATAACATCATCAACCAGCCTTACCCATTCATTGAAGTAAAGATGACGAAAGAGCTCTTTTACATTGAGATGGGGTACACATAACCTTTATTAATAAAATAACCCATACTGAGATTGAAGTAAAGATGACGAAAGAGCTCTTTTACATTGAGATGAGGTACACATAACCTTTCTTAATAAAATAACCCATACTGAGATATAATATATGTATCTATAGTAGATACTAGATACTTACCTACTTACATACCCACGAGAAAATACCTACCTATTCAATTATTAAGTAAATATACTTACCTATAATGTAAACATGGATGATGTACACTAGATACTTACCTACTTACATACCCACGAGAAAATACCTACCTATTCAATTATTAAGTAAATATACTTACCTATAATGTAAACATGCATGGATGATGTAGCTATCAGTAAGGAGCTATGTAGGTAAATTAGATATGGATGAACTATTAATAAATGGTAACTATGTAAGTAAGTAAATGAGGTATACATAGCTTACATACATTACTACATTGAATGAGTAGGTAGGTGCCTCTAATACTCTAATACATTTCCACGTTTAAAATCATTTCTAAATTACTTGTTCGAGTATCCTTTGATTTCTTTTTTGGCTATGATACTTACCTCGTTCTCATTCTCTTCCTCCTCCTCCTCCTCCTTCTCTTTCCTCTTTCTGTGCATCTTCTTGCTCTTCCTCTCCTGCTACACACACATCCCCTATACTTTTCCGGGCAGCAATATTTCTCAAGTGTATAATGTTACAAGAAGTAGTGTGTGTGAGAAGGAGTTTGCTGGTCCTTTGCTCCTCGCTTTGAAGTTTCCTCAGTTTTGTACTTTCCATAATTAATTACCCTTTGTATTTTTTTTTCTTTTTTATTATCTACTCTTTGTATTTTTTTGCTTTTTTCTTTACACGAAAATTTCCATGTGACACGTAGGGTAGTGTAGGTGGGGTAAATCTCGAGAAATCTGTTTTGATGACCACTCAAGTGCTGTGCAAGATCCGGGTTGTTTCCATTTTCACAAAGGACCTGGGGAAAGTTTCTGCACACTACATTTTGAGGTTGTTTTGTATATTCAATATTTGTAGAGACATGTACACATTTTCACAAAGGACCTGGGGAAAGTTTCTGCACACTACATTTTGAGGTTGTTTTGTATATTCAATATTTGTAGAGACATGTTCACACCTATTTAAGGTGATACAACTATATCCAGTTAATTTTGCGCCTAACAATACTGACTTGGAATTTTTTTTTTTCAGTGTAGGTAACTACATGGATAGTTCTTCTTGGAGTTCTTGCATAGGAATCGATCAAGTAGATACCTATACCACCTGATCCGTAGATAAAATTGGATCGAAAAGGTGCATCGAAAAAAAGATGGAGGGAACAAAAAGAGGAATTTGAATTGAACATTTCTGCTTTATTTCATTAAATTAGGTAGATATAAGAATACAAAATAACACATTCCAGCTACTCCTAACTTCGATGAAGATTGAAGACGAGATTTTTTTCATCTTGGTTCCAAGTTGATGGACGGACGAAGAGAACAAGAGGAAAGAGGCAGAAGGAGAAGAAGACGGAAAAATAAAATTAACAAGTTGTAATACCTACATAGCAGGGATTGATAAAGCTTTTTCCTCTTACAAACACAAGGAACTTTCCAAGTTCCACTGAATCCACTGTGGCATAGACATTAGGTATCAACCATTTTCACCCATTAGTTCCTCGGTCTTTATCTACGAGTAATCTAGGCTGTCGTTAGTGTACATTCACACCATTAAATCCTAGAATCATTAAAAAAAAAAAAACCAAGACGCATCCATTTATCTTGGCAAACTTATTATCGTCCGTGAAAACCCAAGCACGCTCAATTCCTTAGGTTTGCGTGCTTAGGGACAATAAAGCAAACTTCCTAATGGTTTAAAATGGTAGGCATGAGGAAAGCTTTCTAATGGTAGCTATAAGAAGATATACATATATTACGTATAAGAAGGTAGGTAATAAATACACGGAAATATTTGGTTTTGTCCTACGGAAATGTTGGTAATTTCTCTCTCATAGATATCTCCCTCCCATTAAAATAGGTATGCCTTTTTAAAAATCTTTCCAAATTATCTAGGCCAGATCGTGAGTTTTGATAATTTTCCCTCCTTGATTGGGGTAAGCAAAGTAAATTTGTAAATTTTATACCTACCTCTGGTAAAAAAAAAAAAAAAAAAACACTATACTACTATATAAATGAAAAAAAGGTAATAATAATAAAAATAGCGTTTCGTAAAACCAAAAAAGAAGCCCCTTTGTTTGCCACACCAATATTTTTCTATCGTCCAGTAAAAAATAAATAAGAAATTTAAAAAAAAAAAAAAAAAAAAAAAAAAATCTGAATGATTTCTGAAGCAATGAAATGTGTGGTCGAACTGATTTCTCCATTCAAACTCTCAACCTACCATTCAGACACAGGCTCGGAGTTAGCCCCGGGGCCTGAAAGTTCAATAAAAACTTATGCCTATTGTCCTTTGGGGAAACTGAAACGATTTCCCCTCTTCAAGATGGCGCGTCATCTTGGATGTCCAATGGTTTAGTACTTTAGTATGTATCTTGTCTAGTGGAGGCGGTAGCACACCAAAAGAGGGGAATTGATTTTCGGAAGAGGGGAAATTTCATTTTTCGAAAGGAAATTACGACTCTAGGTGATCGTATTTTAATTTATTTTACCTCTGGAGGGTTGGAAACTTCAGTGGTGGGCCTCTTTGTGGAGCCCAGGGCCGGGTTAAAATGGGACCTATAAACCCCCCCTTGAGAACGACCCTGATTCACCCAATCATAAGCGAACTACACTGTGTGCGGTTTCAAAACTCCGTGCCTTCATATTGTGCAAACTCATCTCTTTTCAATGGGGGCATTCTCCGAATGAATGCTCAGTTTTGTACTTGCCATAATTTATTACCCTTTGCATTTTTTTTTCTTTTTTATTATCTACTCTTTGTATTTTTTGCTTTTTTCTTTACACAAAAATTTCCATGTGAGGCGTAGGGTAGTGTAGGTGGGGTGAATCTCGAGAAATCTGTTTTGATGACCACTCAAGTGCTGTGAAAGATCCGGGTTGTTTCCATTTTCACAAAGGACCTGGGGAAAGTTTTTGCACACTACATTTTGAGGTTGTTTTGTATATATTCAATATTTGTAGAGACATGTACATAGGTACCTACATGGATAGTTTTTCTTGCAGAGGAATCGATCAAGTAGATACCTATACCACCTGATCCGTAGATAAAATTGGATCGAAAAGGTGCATCGGGTACCACCACCGCACCGTATCCACATGTCAAAAATTATGTACAGCTTGGCCTAAACTGGATTAAAAGAATAGAAAAATAATTTTTTTGTCTTATAAAGGTGCATCGAAAAGAAGATGGAGGGAACAAAAAGAGGAATTTGAATTGAACATTTCTGCTTTATTTCATTAAAATAGGTAGATATAAGAATAAGAATACAAAATAACACATCCCGCTACTCTTAACTTCGATGAAGATTGAAGACGAGAATTTTTTCATCTAGGTTCCAAGTTGATGGACGGACGAAGAGAACAAGAGGAAAGAGGCAGAAGGAGAAGAAGACGGAAAAATAAAATTAACAAGTTGTAATACCTACATAGCAGGGTGTAATATAGCTTCTTAAATCGGCAAAATAACCACTTTTTTCAAGTCAGCATACCTGAAAACATACAATTCAATATATTATTTCAATAGGTATATTGGACAATTTTTAAGGATTTTCATAGCAGGGATTGATAAAGCTTTTTCCTCTTACAAACACAAGGAACTTTCCAAGTTCCACTGAATCCACTGTGGCATAGACATTAGGCATCAACCATTTTCGCCCATTAGTTCCTCGGTCTTTATCTACGAGTAATTTAGGCTGTCGTTAGTGTACATTCACACCATTAAATCCTAGAATCATTTAAAAAAAAAGAACAAGACGCATCCATTTATCTCGGCAAACTTATTATCGTCCGTGAAAACCCAAGCACGCTACATAGCAGGGATTGATAAAGCTTTTTCCTCTTACAAACACAAGGAACTTTCCAAGTTCCACTGAATCCACTGTGGCATAGACATTAGGTATCAACCATTTTCACCCATTAGTTCCTCGGTCTTTATCTACGAGTAATCTAGGCTGTCGTTAGTGTACATTCACACCATTAAATCCTAGAATCATTAAAAAAATAAAAAAAAAACAAGACGCATCCATTTATCTCGGCAAACTTATTATCGTCCGTGAAAACCCAAGCACGCTCAATTCCTTAGGTTTGCGTGCTTAGGGACAATAAAGCAAACTTCCTAATGGTTTAAAATGGTAGGCATGAGGAAAGCTTTCTAATGGTAGCTATAAGAAGATATACATATATTACGTATAAGAAGGTAGGTAATAAATACACGGAAATATTTGGTTTTGTCCTACGGAAATGTTGGTAATTTCTCTCTCATAGATATCTCCCTCCCATTAAAATAGGTATGCCTTTTTAAAAATCTTTCCAAATTATCTAGGCCAGATCGTGAGTTTTGATAATTTTCCCTCCTTGATTGGGGTAAGCAAAGTAAATTTGTAAATTTTATACCTACCTCTGGTAAAAAAAAAAAAAAAAATACCTACCTACATAAATGAAAAAAGGTAATAATAATTAAAATAGGTTCGTAAAAACAAAAAAGAAGGCTCCCCTTTGTTTGCACTACCAATATTTTTCTATCGTCAGTAAAAAATTAAGAAATTTAAAAAAAAAAAAAAAAAAAAAAAAAAATCTGAATGATTTCTGAAGCAATGAAATGTGTGGTCGAACTGATTTCTCCATTCAAACTCTCAACCTACCATTCAGACACAGGCTCGGAGTTAGCCCCGGGGCCTGAAAGTTCAATAAAAACTTATGCCTATTGTCCTTTGGGGAAACTGAAACGATTTCCCCTCTTCAAGATGGCGCGTCATCTTGGATGTCCAATGGTTTAGTACTTTAGTATGTATCTTGTCTAGTGGAGGCGGTAGCACACCAAAAGAGGGGAATTGATTTTCGGAAGAGGGGAAATTTCATTTTTCGAAAGGAAATTACGACTCTAGGTGATCGTATTTTAATTTATTTTACCTCTGGAGGGTTGGAAACTTCAGTGGTGGGCCTCTTTGTGGAGCCCAGGGCCGGGTTAAAATGGGACCTATAAACCCCCCCTTGAGAACGACCCTGATTCACCCAATCATAAGCGAACTACACTGTGTGCGGTTTCAAAACTCCGTGCCTTCATATTGTGCAAACTCATCTCTTTTCAATGGGGGCATTCTCCGAATGAATGATTAGGGAAAATATTTGCATGAATGAGCCATTACAAAAAGCCAAGCCACATCAAGATCGTGCTTGTCAGACTCAGACGTTCCTCTTAATACTTGGAAGCTTGGAGAATTCTCTCAAGTACTTACTTGGAGTTAAGTACCTATAAAGTACCGCCCTTTAGACTTTAAGACATGTAGTTTTGAAGTACCTTTGAGCATACCTACAAACCTACATGGGTATGTTATACAGACAGAAATATGTGAACAACATGACATTACTTTATGTTATGTACATAAGGTAGGTAAATGATGTACTTTTTAAGGTACATACCTACATAGATTCCTGCCCGAAGCGAAAGTTATCCAAAACAGATGAGGTTCGTTCTCGGAACGGCTCGCTTTTCTTACTCTGTCCGACTTTTCTCTTCGATGTCGGAACGATAAGACCTCCGCTGTTCCTTCTTTCAAAGTTCCCTCTTAAAAAAGAAGAAGAAGGAGAAGAAGAAGAAAATGTAACCCCGCAGAGTAAGAGAGGATATATCAATAAAAACTCAGCTTATACAACTACAGATAGATATGTACGATTATAGTAGCTTACCTATAGAACTACATACATACATAGGTAGGGATGAAGGGAACATTCTAAACTTAGGTATATCATCCCTAAGTTCAGCCTGTCTGGAAAAACGCTGTATGGAAATCTGCCAGCCAATAATATTTTTTATTAATTCAACTCATGCCTAGGGATTTTACATTGTAGATTCCCAGAGAGGGAGAAGGGGAAGGTAAAACAGAATAGGGACAGTTTTGAGGAAATGGGGACTGTTCATATGAGAGGAAAACGGAAAAGCATTTCGAACTTTAAATCTCATATGAAAGAATAAAAAAATGTCTATAGAAACATTTTTGACTGTGTGTACCTCAACGAAAACTGCTTTAAGGGCGAATGGCTTTTAAGGTTTATTGTTTCCTAAAGAAAGGTACCTACCTACTCATTGAACTTTCTATTGTAAGGACCCACCTGTGTACATTTTGGTACACATGGCCATTATATTGGTCATCATGGATTTTTTGTCTATAGAAACATTTTTGACTGTGTGTAGGTACCTCAACGAAAACTATTTTAAGGGCGAATGGCTTTTAAGGTTTATTGTTTCCTAACGAAAGGTACCTGTTTTAAACTTTCTATTGTAAGGACCCACCTGTGTACATTTTGGTACACATGGCCATCATATTGGTCATCATGGATTTTTATTTAGTGTAATTTCCTAAAAAGTTTATACCTATGTAGATAACTTCCTAAAGGTCTGTTTACAGTGGAAACAATTTCTTTTAAATTGTAAACTCATAATCGTGCAACTGCCCCATTAAATGTTTGAAAGAGGGACGGACGGGGGTAAAAAACTTGCTTAGTTCAACATGAAAAATAAATTTTATGTTCTCTTATTTTATATCTACTCAAATATAAAATCTTTTCATTATCCTTTATTTGTTTTCTCTCTTTCATTTTTTTATTCGTTTTATAAGTCTAATTTTTTCCAGGAATTTAATTTTTAACTAATTCCACTCCACAAGAGAAATAGTGGATGTGCCCAATTTCCGTTACGTATGATCATGTTTATTATAAGTCCATGTAAATTTTTCCTAAAATGTATGATTAGAATTGAGTTTAAAATCCAGCTCTCTAAAGCTGGTGTCTACGCTCATGTTAAAGTAAACCTCTGAGAATTCTAGGGTCCTATGCCCAAACGGTCTTCGACCAGGCGAACATGCTTCGATGTAACAAACATTTAGGATGAAAGTCTCTAAACCCTGAAAATCTACAACTACAACCTATCTACACATTCTTTTCATCTACCTCCCACAAGGCTTGGAGCTATGTACATTCCACTCTTTACTTTCCTAAAGTTTTTTCTGGGAAACACGAGTATTAAATGCTAATCAAAGTACGAATGTATAATGTGAGATGGAAAACTCGTAATAATACTTAATGAAAGAAAAGAAAATTCAAGGGAAAAGAATAAATCTTTTATTCGCAGCATAAAATAAAACTAAAATGAAAGCATTTTATGAGTTACATGAAAGTAAATTTTATGCTTATGGCTTTACAGTGTGGCCCATAGTTTTAAGTCTACTTGAGTTTTTTTTTTTTAGATTCTTTCTTTTGAAGGAGGCTATCAAATTGTGTAGGAATTTCTAGATTATGCTAATGTAGAGAATGGAAAATGAACCTGTAAGGTAACTAATTAGTAGGTATGTACATGTATTTGAATATTTTCCTTTTTTTTATTTACTATTATTATTATTATCAATCACTTTGCACCACAATGTCCCGAATCTGCACCCTGGTAATTAATTTGCACCATAGTCTCGTTTATCATAATAGAGATGCAATAACTGAGCGAAAACGTTTTACTAAAATGTGCATCACTTTGCGTTTGGTTGAATTGAAAGAAAATTAAAAATTTAAAAAAGGGGGGATAAAAGTGACAGGCAAGAAATTTGTGTTGAAAAAAAAGAGAAGAAAAAAATGTAAATGAAAAAATGACAATAAAAAATGGCATAGTGTTTTGAAAAATGAAAAATGCAAAGGAGAAACCGCACAACAAAACTTTACAAAGGAAAAAAAATATAAAATAGGAACCTACATTTTAATTAAATAAAAATGAAGCTTTTTTTAAAAAAAAAACTTTTTTTCTTCTTCATCCTCTTTTCCCTTGTTTCATACTTGGGTTTCTGTCTTGCTAGGTATATATAGTCTTTGTAGCTTTGTGTTCGCTAAAATGTATTCTGCCGTAGTCCTAATCAACTTAGTCAATGTCTTGAAACGACCATCTTTAAAATTTGGCTTTAATAGAGGCAATTTCCCTGTATTACAGGACTTATAAGTTTCATGAAACGGGGCCCAGGGCGTCAGCTTTGTGCCCTGTGCGTCTATTTTGGATCTTGTCGAAAGTTACAAAACAGTACAAAGTTTAACAAAGTTACAAAATAATTTTACCGCTTCCCCACAAGCTATTCTTCATTTCCTCCCACGGCTGAGTGCACCAGGAAATCTTCGAAAAAGCGAGCAGCACGTTTAGTCACTGGTTCAGATGTCAATCAAGCAATTCGTTGCTTAACTTCAGTGATCAAACAACCGCTGTGCTCTACCCCACAAGCTATTCTTCATTTCCTCCCACGGCTGAGTGCACCAGGAAATCTTCGAAAAAGCGAGCAGCACGTGTAGTCACTGGTTCAGATGTCAATCAAGCAATTCGTTGCTTAACTTCAGTGATCAAACAACCGCTGTGCTCTGATTTGTCATGACACATGTATAGCACTTTGCATAACTTAGCAAATGACAGGAGTTCACTGAACTAATACTTCGCTGTTATGTAGAATGAAGACTTTTGAGAATTGTAGACAATAAGGAAGGCCGAACAACAAAAGTTAAATTCTGATTGGATAAAAAATTACTGGAGAGAGAGAGAGAGAGAGAGAGAGAGAGAGAAGGAGAGAGAGATACGAAAGTTTCTGTAGTAGGAAGAAACTTTTATGGAACTTGGAAAGTTTGCTTATGTTATGCACAAGTAGGTCGGTAGGAACAATTTACCTACCTACTTTAAAATGTAGATACCTACCTTGGTAATTAGGTAGGGTAGGCAATAAAATGTACAGAAAACATTAAAATAATGTAGAATGGTTGGTATGTTATAAGAACATAATAGGAAGCTTTTTTTATTATACAAAGTAGGTCGGTAGGAACAATTTACCTACCTACTTTAAAATGTAGATACCTACCTTGGTAATTAGGTAGGGTAGGCAATAAAATGTACGGAAAACATTAAAATAATGTAGAATGGATGGTATGTTATGTGAACATAATAGGAAGCTATTTTTATTATACAAATGTGTTTTTCCTACCTTTTATTCTTTACTTTATTTCCTAAGCCCACCTTGATCTCTAATTATCTAAATAAACAAAACTTTCTAAAATGGTAGAGGCTAAATCTCTTTCTTCATAAACCCAAGTAGACAAGTTACAAGTATGTAAAAAATGGAAAGCAGGGGTTTAGATAAAATAACTCTTTACTTTATTTCCTAAGCCCACCTTGATCTCTAATTATCTAAATAAACAAAACTTTCTAAAATGGTAGAGGCTAAATCTCTTTCTCTCTTGGAGGGTTTCAGCAGTCATCTCTCTTTCTTCATAAACCCAAGTAGACAAGTTACAAGAAGTATGTAAATGGAAAGCAGGGACTTAGATAAAATTAATTAAAATAGCTTTGCAAATACAAATATGGACAGCTCAAAATATTGACTTGCCTAATTGTAAAAAAAAACTAGGAATTGGGAGGGACAAACCTTATCTAGAAGAAACACACACTCTTTCCACGTCTCAAATTATTCGGCTGGGGATTTGGGGTGTTGATTTTTCCGATTAATACAACACACCATCATGTCCTGCGGTTGAAAGTCGTGAGGCAGTTTGACATTTTCCTTATAAGTGGCGAGGGTGTGGGTGTGGAATTGATTTTTGAGAGGGGATAGAGTTTAACCCGATGTGTCATGTGATTGTTAGTGTTAACGTCACTGTTTCACCCTCCATTTCGCGACTAGCTATCCGCCCAATAGTAGTAGCCTACTGCTGGAGTAAAGGGAATTTGCAGTGCTATGTGAGCAGTTTAAATGAGTACTATTTTATTATTATTATTTTCACGTCACTTTATGATTGCTAGGTCTTTAGTGATGGTCGTTTCACACACAGTATTGGGCCCGCCTCCTCACATGAACCCTTTGCAAATACAAATATGGACAGCTCAAAATATTGACTTGCCTAATTGTAAAAAAAAACTAGGAATTGGGAGGGACAAACCTTATCTGAAAGAAACACACACTCATTCCACGTCTCAAATTATTCGGCTGAGGATTTGGGGTGTTGATTTTTCCGATTAATACAACACACCATCATGTCCTGCGGTTGAAAGTCGTGAGGCAGTTTGACATTTTCCTTATAAGTGGCGAGGGTGTGGGTGTGGAATTGATTTTTGAGAGGGGATCGAGTTTAACCCGATGTGTCCTGTGATTGTTAGAGTTAACGTCACTGTTTCACCCTTCATTTCGCGACTAGCTATCCGCCCAATAGTAGTAGCCTACTGCTGGAGCAAAGGGAATTTGCAATGCTATGTGAGCAGTTTAAATGAGTACTATATATTATTATTATTTTCACGTCACTTTATGATTGCTAGGTCTTTAGTGATGGTCGTTTCACACAGTATTGGGCCCGCCTCCTCACATGAACCTCACCTAACCTGAGGAAAAACTAGCAACACGCAATTCCTCAGATGGTCACCCATCCGGATACTAACCAAGAGCAAAGTTGCTTAACTTCACTGATCCTTGGGGAACTGGTGCATTCGATTTTTTTCTAACCGGATATTAACATTGGTCTTTTTTCTACGTGTTCCAAATTTCAAGGAAAATGTGGGCGAAAAAAATTCAAAAATTTCAAGGAAAATATATGGGCGAGGAAAAGGGACTCAAAAGGGCTAATCTCTTTGTTCAAACAGCCCATTGCACACACACAGTAATGTCATTGTTATGGGAGCGTGGCGTATAATTATTTCAATAATGTATCCTATTGTAAAAGTTACTATAGAACATAAAAATAAGCATCATTCAATAGGATAAGGAAAGTCGTGTGATGTTCACACCAGATTTTTTCTAACCGGATATTAACATTGGTCTTTTTTCTACGTGTTCCAAATTTCAAGGAAAATATTATGGGCGAAAAAAATTCCAAAATTTCAAGGAAAATATATGGGCGAAAAAAATTTCAAAATTTCAAGGAAAATATATGGGCGAGAAAAAGGGACTCAAAAGGGCTAATCTCATTGTTCAAACAGCCCATTGCACACACACAGTAATGTCATTGTTAAGGGAGCGTGGCGTATAATTATTTCAATAATGTATCCCCCGGGATGTGGATTATAGACCTACGCAATACGCACAGTTTACAAATCATATCTACATAATATGACATAGCAGTCCAAATTAATGACATATGACATACCAGTCTGGTATACATATTACGAGCAATGTCATGTTCTCTATGCGACTAATGTCATGTTATCCGTAAATATATCTACATAATATGACATAGCAGTCCAAATTAATGACATATGACATACCAGTCTGGTATACATATTACGAGCAATGTCATGTTCTCTGTGCGACTAATGTCATGTTATCCGTAATTAGGACCTTTCATTTGTTTATTATGCTGTGAGATCCTTTTTAACGAAGCCTGAAAGCAGAATCTAGGTACCTACTAATACTAATGGACATCTACATCACAGTTCGAAAAAACAAATCATATCTACATAATATAACATAGCAGTCCAAATTAATGACATATGACATACCAGTCTGGTATCTAGGCGCACGGCAGTGCGCCAGGCCAAGTTCCGGCCTGAGCACGCCAGTGTGTATACTACACGAAACATTTCGTACATATTACGAGCAATGTCATGTTCTCTGTGCGACTAAGTTCATGTTATCCGTAATTAGGACCTTTCATTTGTTTATTATGCTGTGGGATCCTTTTTAACGAAGCCTGAAAGCAGAATCTAGGTACTAATACTAATGGACATCGACATCACAGTTCGAAAAAAAAGGCCATCAGCACCAAGTTCTGTACTACCCAAAGGACCCAAAGGTGTTATAAAGGCACTAAAAATTTGATAACATTAGCTGAATTAGGTACCATTTTTTTTTAAATTTATTTGTGCATCATAACCAAATTTGATTAGAATAACCAATTAGGAAATTAGTTGAATACCTAAACACTTTTTTTTCAGGTACTTCCTTCACACTTATGTAGGTACCTATCTACTATGTATTTCAAACTTCAAACCCCAAACCTTTCAGTAATGACTTTTTTTATGTCATACCTCCGTAATGGCCACTAACATTTCGACATCCTGTCCATTTGCAGTAATTTGGGAAACACAGAACGTAACATAATTAATAACGAAGCCTGAAAGCAGAATCTAGGTACTAATACTAATGGACATCGACATCACAGTTCGAAAAAAAAGGCCATCAGCACCAAGTTCTGGTACTGCCCAAAGGATCTAAAGGTGTTATAAAGGCACTAAAAATTTGATAACATCATATATATAGGCTTTGGACCGCTGCGCTGGATTCGCTTGATTCTTGGCAGACAGATAATTTTATCTTCCATAGTTGTGAATTATATTATCTAGGTATGGTAGTATTCTTATAAATGAGCGAAATTTCAATACGTTTTTGGGGGTCCAAGTATTCTCCTTAGCGGTCCAAAATTCTGTAGTACATTACCAGACCTCAGAGCCCACGGCAATGATTCTTTGAATTTTCGACCAAAACTAGAAAATGATAAGATCTTTAGGAGACATAAAGTTATTTCGATTTATGATTTTTCTTTTATTATAACATGTCCCATTTAAAACGAATGAAATGGTTTTACGACTTGAAAATTTCAAGTTGATAAAAATAATTGGGACAGTATTTTAATATTCATGTGATAAGTCACTTGATGGATAGGCTAAATTTGATAATATTTTATGATTATATTATTTTATGTTTATCCAAAAGATTCGTAATCTGTCGACCTATTTATGTATATTAGGGTGAATTTAAAATGTTATACCTAATGATTAAATGATTATTGACGATATTTTCTTCTTCTTCTTCTTCTTCTTCTTCTTCTTCTTCTTCTTCTTCTTCTTCTTCTTCTTCTTCTTCTTCTTCTTTTAGCTTTCTGAGAGGTTTACCATGTTTTCTGTCTTATGAATCTTATGATAAATACAGGTGTACTTACCTGAGGTATTTTTTTCCTGTAATACTACTATTGCAAACCAATACAATAAAAAATGTTTCAGAATTTTGTTGGTTCAACTTTAGGAATGTCAGAATAATTATCTATAGGTATCTGAAATATTATTAGTGGATGTGCCAAAATTCCATGCGAAATTTCAATTGCCACAGTACTGTAGGTAGTTTTTTTTTTATTCCTTAATATTTAAGTTTAGAATGTCTCAATTTTTTTAGGTCTTCATAAACTTGTTAGATAGGTAGGTACGGCAATTAATATATTAAAAATGTTTCGTTTCAAAACTGGAAATAACTAGGTATAACGGAAGTACATAATAAATACCTATTTACCCCACCTACTTTACATTAAAGAACTTGAAAATATTGTTTTACAGTTTTACTAAGAACAATTTTTCTCAATTTCATTTCCTCGTAAACTTTTGAATCTTTCAAAAGTTTAGGTGGAATAAACTTTTGCTCTTTCATTGCACCCCTCATTATATTACAGAAATCTCCCTCCTCTCCCATTTCTCTTTCCCGTTAACATACCATCCCACGGGTACAATGAAAACGGTTTAATTGACGTCATTAAAACGGTTAATGTGTCGTTATTTACTCGAACGTAAAAAAAAGAAGCTCACTCAAAGCGTGATAGAATAATGGGGAGTGTGTGTCTGAGAGAGTTGGAAGTACCTAGGTACATTAAAGGTACTTTATCCGTGCTTTATACGTAGCGTGGCTCATGGTTTTCTTAATAATTTACGATCTAATAATCTACGTACAGAGTATCAAAGTACCTTCAATGAGCGAATATGGGACAGACATACCTAGTATGGGAAAAGTGATCATTTTATTTTTCGAATTCAATTAAGCTCCTAGGATTTATATTGAGTTGGCATATCTCCAATCATTTGTGACCTTCTGTTCTTAACAGTCTTAGAGGGTTGGTTACCAAAACATTTCAAATATTTGGAGGTAGTAGCATACGATTTATTAATAAAGTAGTACGATATACCGGAGAATAAGAAGAAGAAGAAGAAGAAGAAGAAGAAGAAGAAAAGAAGGTGAAAAAGAAATTAAAGTGTATTTCAAATGAGTTTTTACTTTTTTTATATAGAAAAGAATAAGAGTTATTATCTTTCTACTTGAGTTTCTGTCATAAAATCATTCAAGTAGGTACTTATTCCAGTTTTCTTTTGTTTCTTTCGAGTCTTGTGTTCGCACGAATGCTTTTATTGTTATTTTAGTAGGTACTTAGATTAGTGTATTGATGGAATGATGACAATCATTCTGACTAAGTTATATTTTCTTTTGCCTGGTTTTCCTAAAAAATCAACCAAGTAGGCGACCTGTATTAGGCATCATGATTTTTTTTTTTCATCATTGTTATTCTACTGTCGATTCTTGATTACGTTTGCTAATCATTGATTAAGTTTTGGTTAAGGATGGCCATGAATCTTGATTAGTAGATAATTTGAACTCTGCTACATTAGGCATTTTTTTTTTTTTCATCGCCTTTTCTCCCCTTGAAATGAGAATAAAATTCGTGACACTGTCTTTTATCTTCCCTCAAGCTGGGCCCGTCCCTCCGGGAATGTTTTAGCCCGTAGTTTATTCTCAGCAACATTTTCCATTGGAATACCTAGGCCTCCTATTAAAAAGGACCCAGGGAAGGATTAGGCCCCTGTTCCGTAAAAGTCTTCAATTATTCTTACTTATCGTGGAACTTTTTTTCGTGTTAACTCTAGGGCTGGAAGCGTCTGCTACATTGAAACAAGCCAAGTACATTAGAGTGGTACAGGACTATAAGGTACCACTACAAGACTACAAGTCCATTGTTTGATAAGAATTGTCTGATAGAGGGCCCTTATGGTAAGGCCACTACACACGGGTTGATTTGGCTTCAGTCCATTGTCCAGATGAATTGGAGTCAAGTAACGGTGTCTATCAAAGACAAGTCCACGGATCCTTAAATAAATTGCGAATTGATGTCTTTTTTTTATTATTATTATAGTCCATTGTTTGATAAGAATTGTCTGATAGAGGGCCCTTATGGTAAGGCCACTACACACGGGTTGATTTGGCTTCAGTCCATTGTCCTTAGCCTTAGTCCAGATGAATTGGAGTCAAGTAATGGTGTCTATCAAAGACAAGTCCACGGATCCTTAAATAAATTGCGAATTGATGTCTTTTTTTATTATTATTATTATTTTAAACAATTTAAACTACAAAGTAGGTATCGATTTACACTTCAATTTGCTAACTTCACGTCAGTCACAAGAGCATTGCTGAATTCACATTAAAACCAAGTTTATAGTTTGCACATACCTGTTTTTGGACTGGTGATTCGCTATTCAAGGCAAGCCTAGAAAGAAGGAAGACAGAATAGGTGAAAGTCAGACCTTCCGAGAACGAATCTTAAACGGTTAGGATAAAATCCACCCCGGGCGGGAGTCGGACATGCAACCTAGAAGTCACATGCGCTACCCGATTTGCACTTTTGTCGTGTGAAGTCAACTTTACCCTATGGTTAGGAGAGACAATACACCTTTGGAACAATGCTACAATGTATAGTCAAAGCCCACACATGCCTTGCAGACCATTGTGCAGGAGATTAGAAGATTTTGAACCAAGGGAATGGTCATAATGGACCTAGAGCAAACTGCCTCCGTGGCGATCAAGTCGCCCGTCTGGTAATCTGTGGAACGTGGGTTCGATTCCCGAGACTCAGGACTTCTCAGGATTTGAGTTCTTTCATTTGAGGATTACAGGGCGTACATAATATTATTGGAAACTTTTAAGGGGTATAGACTATGTTTGATAAGGAAATGGTTATGTTAACACTAACATTTCCTTGCCCTCCATAAAAAGTGTCGCTATTTTGAGTAGGTGCACTTTAGGAACACTCAACGGGGGTTCGATTCCCGAGACTCAGGACTTCTCAGGATTTGAGTTCTTTCATTTGAGGATTACAGGGCGTACATAATATTATTGGAACTTTTAAGGGGTATAGCCTATGTTTGATAAGGAAATGGTTATGTTAACACTAACATTTCCTTAATGCCCTCCATAAAAAGTGTCGCTATTTAAAGTAGGTGCACTCTAGGAACACTCATAGTTAGTTACCCTACCTAATCATCGAATTCATATGAATGTAATACTTACTTAGTTTAGCAGGTATACATGGGTATTCAATCTCCACTCTAAAAATTGATTACCTTTTAATTTCATTTCCACAAATATTGCTATCTGTTTGAATTTCCCGTAAACTTTCATATACCTACCTACCTATCTATATCTACCTGTCCACCTGCCTACACGTACATTAATGTGTATTTGAAACCCACATATGCCCCTAGCGTTTTCAATATTAAAGCCCCTATCTTGTCCCCGGGATACCGTTTCGCATTTCTTGACAGTGATCAATCATTTGTTTGAAATATTTAATCCTGCCGGATAAGCTCTCTCTCTTTCTCTCTCTCTCTCTATTTTTTCATTGCTTATAGAGGCTGTTTGATAGGATATGTTTAGTCTTTAGTATGATAAGTACTTAGTATAAAACCCTCTAATACGGACTGTCCGAATACGGCTGATATTTTGCTGATAAAAATTATAATATGAGCTATTATGTAATGGCTCATTAGGTAAATTATATTTTGGTACCTAGATACCTACCTAAAATATGTAGGTCGGTATGATAAAAACTTATTAGGTACAGATATTGTATTAGAAAAAAAAAATAGCAGAAACGCAACAATATTTAGCGAAACTTAACAATAATTTATTTACGTAAGTTCATAAAAAGAAAATACTCGTTTTTTTTTTTTTTTTAAAAAAAAAAAAAAAAAAAAAAACGTTGTGCAGGGGTGGAAAGATTAATTTATTTAAGTTAATTACAATTTCAAGACGAAACGGAAATTTGCCTTTGTAAAATTTTAAACAGAAATATTCAGGATTATGACGAAGAATTATTACGACGACTGAAAAGTTGAAAAACAAAAAGTTCACCCAGTCAAGACCCCTGTCATAAGGCTCCACCCTATTCATTAATATTATAAAGTTTGTAACTTTTAGCAAATATAAATAAAAAGTTAAAGTTACCTAATCTATGTACCTAGAAGCGAATTTTCCAACTCTTCCTATCTGATTTTTAATTTTTATTTTTTCAATATCTAGGTAGGTATGTTTGTTTTTTAATTTCTTTTTCTTTTTTAAATTTATTTTCAAATTCTATAACGGCTGAATTACCATTTTTTTAAACTTTATTTATGTGCATCATTACCAAATTTGAGTAGAATAACCAATTTGAAAATTGGTTGAATAAACACTTTTTTTTCAGGTACTTCCTTCATACTTATGTAGGTACCTACCTACCTACTATGTATTTCAAACCCCAAACCTGTCAGTAATGACTTTTTTTATGTCATACCTCCGTAATGGCCCCTAACATTTCGACATCCTGTCCATTTGCAGTAATTTGGGAAACACAGAACGTAACATAATTAATTTGGCAATTCTTTATTTGCGTACACCTTACCTCATTCGTTATTTTAAATGTTTCCGTAAAGAACTTTATTACCTTTCCCGAGAGGAAAGTTTTGTATCAACGGATATCCCCCTGCGTCGTAAAATGGGGAAATTTTCTTCAAATATTTATTTTAATAATTAGGACTTGCACACAGGACGCTTTGAGTTTGAGCACACACACATGCTTTTCGTCGTTCTAATAATACCTCTTCAGTGAGACTGAAGTAGAAATAGATTTTCAACTTTATTCTGCTGCGTTATAAATTAATGTTATGTAGCTTTAATGTTCATCGGCATTTGTACAAAAGTAGGTAGGTTAACACACACATGCTTTTCGTCGTTCTAATAATACCTCTTCAGTGAGACTGTAGTAGAAATAGATTTTCCACTTTATTCTGCTGCGTTATACCTAAATTAATGTTATGTAGCTTTAATGTTCATCGGCATTTGTACAAAAGTAGGTAATACTTGAATAGTTTCTGCTGATTTTCAGGACTCGTCAGTGTACTGATTTTATACAAGTTCAATGTCTTTACCCAGAACATATAGCTAATTTGTTTTTATGCAATTTCAAGCACCTACGGTTTTTATATGAATTAGATGAAATAGCTATCATTGGTACTGAGGTTGGTTTGGGCATGAGACCCGAGTGTACTGATTTTATACAAGTTCAATGTCCTTACCCAGAACATATAGCTAATTTGTTTTTATGCAATTTCAAGCACCTACGGTTTTTATATGAATTAGGTGAAATAGCTATCATTGGTACTGAGGTTGGTTTGGGCATGAGACCCCACACACATGCTTTTCGTCGTTCTAATAATACCTCTTCAGTGAGACTGTAGTAGAAATAGATTTTCCACTTTATTCTGCTGCGTTATAAACTTATAAATTAATGTTATGTAGCTTTAATGTTCATCGGCATTTGTACAACAGTAATACTTGAATAGTTTCTGTTGATTTTCAGGACTCGTCAGTGTTCTGATTTTATACAAGTTCAATGTCTTTACCCAGAACATATAGCTAATTTGTTTCTATGCAATTTCAAGCACCTACGGTTTTTATATGAATTAGATGAAATAGCTATCATTGGTACTGAGGTTGGTTACGTTGGTTTGGGCATGAGACCCATTACACGCGGTGTAGGAGTAGAACCAGTGGATGATCCAGAAGCAATATCTGGGCTCTCATCAAGTCAATAGTGAAAAAATCCCTAACAGTTCCGTCTGAAGAGGTTGGTGTTCGCAAAGTATATGTTGAAAAACATGTTTGCACAACATGTAGTAAGAGAGTACAGAGGAATATAAATGCCGTACATTATGTAACGTAACAAACGTGCTTCCCATTAACGTGAGCTTTAAACTTGCGCTGGAGATAATAATAGGAAAAAATAAAAACTTTGTTGTAGATATTTATTCCGAAAAATTTCTGCTTTTGTGTATGTCGGGAGAAAAGTTTTTCGCCCCGAAGGAAGGGGGGGACTTGAAAGAAAATTATATGACGTGAAATAATTACTCTGTAGAAAAAATGTTAAAGGAAAAAGAAAATAATGCAAAATAATTGCTATTTTCTTGCACCTTTCAGGAGAACTGAAAAAGATATTTTTAGGGTTTCTGAAAAGTGAAAAGCGATGTAAATAATGAAGTTGTATTAGGTATGCCTTGGAAATACATACATTAATGAAGTAAACTTAGTTGTGGGTATTTAGATAAAATAAATAAATAAATAAAAAATGTAGGTAGTTTAAATAATGTCACGCCATAATAAAGTCAATGGAAAACACGAAAGTTCGTTCCTTCTCATTTTCCCTGTGAAAGTTTCGTTATTGTCCTGTAATTTTGAACGGGGGATAATAATAAAATACAGAGAACTGTGTCTCGCACCTAGAAAATAATCATTGCACCCCAGGGCTCATAAATTAAACCCCTGCTATAAATTTATGGGTTATGGGTCTTTTTTGAAACTCTGCTGTGCGCGTTTGAACTTTAAACTGGAAGTA